>NC_057795.1:39034017-39130561 GCF_018294505.1 Triticum aestivum
CTAGGTTAGCTCATAAACGACTATTTCACACCTAGGTTAGCTCATAACGAACCTATTTCACCTAGGTTAGCTCATAAATGACAGTTTCACCTAGGTTAGCTCATAAATGACCCATTTCACCTAACTTAGCTCATAAACGATCCATTTCACCTAACTTAGCTCATAAACGATCCATTTCAACTAATTAGCTCATAATATGATCCAGCTCACCTAAGTTAGCTAATAAATGGCATATACTTCTTCTTCTAGTCTTCTTCTTCTTCTAACTTTCTTATTTGTCATTTTGCAGGTTTCATTCACTTCACGGAAGCCAGCATCCTATGATGGATTGCTTGTTTTTTCCTTTGATGCACTTCTTGTATTCTACTCGCTTGCTATGATGAAACTAGATTGCTATGATGAAACTCCGCATATTGTAATATGTATGGATTGATGGGACTATGTGCAACCTACTATGTATGTATGGATGGATATATATGTGCTGGATATTTATTATGTTGGATATATATGTGCTGGATATTTATGTGATGGATATGTATGTGCTGTGATAATTGTTGGATATAAGAAAAACAAAATAAAAAAGAGGCAGTACAGGCTCTTTGCCGTCCGCGGCAGACTCCAAAGACCCCTTTGCTGTCGGTGGCAGACGGCAAAGGGGACACATGGCGGCCACCCGTGCTTCCTCAGAGATGAGCTATTTGGCAAATTTGCCTACCGTGGCGGACGACAAAGCTAAGCTGAGGGCAAAGACTTTGCCTTTGCCGTCCGCCGTGGCTGACGGCAAAAACACAGCGGGCGCTGACGCATTGCTGACGTCAACTGGCGGACGGCAAAGAGGCGCTCAAATTTGCTGTCCGCTGGCTGACGGCAAAGGCCGCCGTTAGCCGCCTAACGGACTAACACTGGCGGACGTCCAGTATTTTGTCGTCACTCCTCTTTGCCGTCCGCCGCTGTAGGCAAAGCACTCTTTGCCGACCGCCATAAAAGCAGACGACAAAGCGCCTGTTTGCCGTCCCTGTCTTTGCCGTCAGTGTTTGCCGTCCGCCGCTGACGGCAAAGCATTTTGCCGTCCGCCGTTCCTGGCTTTGCCGTCCGCTGTGGCAGATGGCAAAGTAGCTGATTCCTGTAGTGTATGTTACTGTTAAATACCGCTGTAACACATTTTGGGGCCTTATATAGTATGTGTTACTACCTGCCGTCCAACACAAAATGAGGCGTTACTGGAAATTACCTTATCACACATTTTTGTATGTGTTACATGATTGTGTTACTTAAAGTCTGTTTTGTTGTAGTGAACATCAATTTGGCTCAAGGTAATACACCCTACTTTGCATAATAAATCATATTAGGCTATTTTGGATGCAGCCAGGATGCTGAAAAGTTTGTTTATGTTCTTCTAGCTTGCTCTCAAATATTAGCTTCTACTTGCGCGCGCTGATGTAGAACCATCAAATGTCTCATTTAGATATATTCTGAAAGATCCTGTGTTGATGATCTTTGAGCAAAGAAGTGTATAACTGCAAGGATCTGTTATTTTGATGCAATACTACGTCTGATAATATCTTCTAGCATTCCCTGTAAATTTTTTGCTAACCAATATTTTACTAAACTAATTTGTACAATTCAATACAGACTTGCTTGGGGAGGTTAATATCCCATTTTGTCAAGATTTCCAGAAAGTGCTAGCAGAAGGGTCATCCTGTAATGTGCCTCGATACGCAGGTTCCGCCATGGCACCTTCGCTATTGGCTGCTGCGTGCCAACCCTGTCCATCATGCGGTGCTGGTGTCGGAGCAGGCGGAGGTTTTCCTTGTGGTTGTCGGCGATGAGAATGTGCACCAGCTCCCGTCGATCTGCGACCCACAGCTGGCGCAGGTCAACTCGCTCCAGCGGACGAATGTCGTTGACATTCCCATTGGTATGCAGAGGGGAGCAAGATCCGGAGCCTGTCCATGACAGCCGCTCGATGGCCGCACATCCAGCTCATCACAGGGTGAGCTGCGACCGCGCTCGCAGGGAAGGCAAGCAATGGTACCCGAGCAGGCGAGACGAGCTCTGTCGGCGAGCAGGCGTGGGCGAGCTGGCAACAGTGAGCTTCAGTGGCATGCGCATGCGTTCCGAAGATTCTGTACTCCTATAATCATGGTCATGGTCGCACTCTTTTACCAACTGAAATTCATTGGCAATTGTTGGATTATCTGAGTCAAAACTAGATTATGGAAACTGAAAGCTATTAAATATTTTGGATTGTGAATTCCATGGCACTGCAAGTTCAAATAAGAAGTTCATGTCCTAATATTTGTGTAAATCATGTATTGTGAACAAGTTAAAGTATGAATTCAGGTAATACGTCCATCTCATACAGAAAGCTTGAAACTTTGTATTGGTACTGTTCATGATTTAGTGAGTGCAACAAGGCCAGTTTAAAATTTCAGGCTGAGCTGTTTATGTGGTACTTTAGTCCACTGTTATGATCACAAATGCGATAATTTTTTGTTTTAATGATGAAGTTTTATAGCGCCACAAGCTTTGAATGATCTTACGGCTAATGAACTTCCATAAATTGTAGTTGAGGTTGCAAAAGTACAAAGTGATTGGAAAATATATTCTCGTTGACCATCCTAGCATATCCACTGATGGATCTAACTTCTACTTTATTGTTTGTTTTGTATCCAACAATAAAGTATCCTTCCGAAAGATGTCGAAGCAGGCAGATTTATAGTTGATGGTATGGCTAGCATCCAAGGTGAGACACCAACCTCAATGCCTATTTCGAATGCAATGCTCTAATTTTGCGTGAACTACCAGCTTCACATTTTATGTGGTTACTTTATAATGTTTTATTCATGACTAGCAAACCCTTGCGGCCAGTAGTCTAGGAAAGTAGCCAGAGTCGATGTTACTATATGTGGTTTGCCGTTTGTCTATGTAATAATCTAGCTGCTAGCATACCCACTTGGTTGTTGTCTCGACAAGACACATATCTGAAAACAGACTTAGATCTTGGAGCTTACATCTGCTTTGGTGTTCCTCTGTTCTAATTGCCATGTTTGCATTTTTATTTGATTTAGGTGTATAGGTAAGGGCAAAAATGAACCATGATACTCTGATATTTACGTTCCAATAGCATTTAAATGCAGATTCAAAAGAAATAGCAATTGGATCTATTAAATTGTGTGCCAGCGAAAAGAAGTGGAAACATGGATAGATCTTTGGGGGCGTGTGACGATTTTATTTCTCACATTGCAACACACAGGCACATTTACCTATATATATAATCTACTGTTAAAGGGAATTATGCGTTCATAACGGTACCTTGATGGTAGGTTCATCCATTATGTACGTCGATGGTAGGGAAGTTGGGTTCAATAGCCATCACTGAACAAACGTGTTCATCTAACCTGACTACTTCGGATATTCAATCAAATTTGAGGCTCCCGGAAGGTAGCGAATTATGTAAGCCAATTAAAATCGGTATCCATTGATTGCTATGTACTCCGTGTATAGCTTGAATGAAACAAAATCATGGATTTCCTGTCTTAACTTGTTTTTTTTGTGTGCATATCATCGGGATCTCATCTGGTTTTGTGTGGGCTTAGTATTGTTCTAAAAAATACCAGTACCCACATCAAACTTTTTTCAAATGTTCTGGGGTATATAATAAATGTGTTGTGTTTTAGAACTGTATTGCAGCCATACTTAAAAAGCCATTTCTACATGTCAATACAACCTGCATTTCAGGCTTACTTGAAAAAACACCACACATACATATCAATATCAGGGCCTCAATTTGGAAACTGGTACATACGGTTCAAATTCTTTGTCCAATTCTGGTCTCTATCTTCTAGAAAAGCACAAGGGTTCGCAATGCATCAATCAGCTTACTTTCAATGACGATCAAGACTCCCAAAATGCGTTTTTTTCATGGTGAAAAGATGCTCAGGCACACATCATTGTTAGTTTTTCTCATGCCATGCTTGGTCTGTAACTAAATTTTGGAAAGTTCATTGGATGTTCCGCAAGTGTGCAACCAAACTTGTATGACTCACGTACAAATAAATTATTCATAATAAAAATAAAATCATTGTATGTGTTTTAGAAATTATGTCACACTTATGTAAAAAGGATGTCTTCTTCTACCAAATAAAGAGGCGATAATGGTAAAAATAATACTTTCTTTAGGCAGTCTCCATGCTTAGAAGGTTGGAACGTTGAGATATTAGAAATCATGCATTTGTATAAAAGATTATTGTAAACTTTTTTTTTGATCTGGGAAGATTATTATAAACTAGCGGTGGCTCAAATGTGCTCCCCATGGAATATCGACTGGCGAAGGAATGAGAATAGCGACATGAACTCCAGATTTCTATGATGTGTTTGTATTCGAATTAAGAAAAAGGTCAGATAATAAAAATTGTTTTGTGTCTTGATAAAAGTTTTAAAAAATAGAGACAACAATGTAGGCACATCACCACCACCACCACACACACAAGGATGGGTAATACAACCCTTCTAACCATTCAACTACCGGTTGGGTTCAATAACCTTTTTTTTAGTTGACAATAACATAGTATTGTGTTTGATGGTCTGATTATCAATAAAAAAATATGTGTGTTAGCTGAGACGTGCATAGTTCTTGGTTATTTTAACTCTATGAGAAGAATCTTAATTTTTTAAAGCCCGTGTCTCCTTAAATCACAAGTTGCAAACGAAAAAAAACATCAGGTGTGAGTACGACACCCACCTGTACCCACCAAAGAGCAGGTGGGAAGCTCTAGGAACGGATTTGTCCTCCTAATCTTGCGGAGCCTTGGACTGGGGAGAAACGTCTGGCCATTTCCTTGAGAGTCCTAGAGTACTGTAGCTGTTTCTTTGTCTTCCATTGCTAGCAATGTGAGCGCGTCCAGAATGGGAGTAAATAGCATAAAACTACTACTTTACAGGTTAGGATTTCAAAAACTGACGATTTTTAATTTTTTCCAGATAACTACCAAACGGGTGGTCGGCTGTTTCAAAAAACCCAAAATACCCGTTGATTAAAAATTAAACCTGTTTATGACAGGTCGGACCCGCATCGAAACGTTCCGTCTATTTTGACCATGTGTTTGACCATTAACTGACATGTCCGGCCCACATGTCAGTGTCTGACAAAGCAATCGAGTCCTTGAAAGTTTTCAAAAAAAAGCAATCGAGTCCCTGTGAGTTTTCAATCAAGTCCCTATAATACTTTTGCAAAAAGAAATTAGGTCCCCGGATCCAGAGGAGGCGCACCCACCATGGCAGGAGCTCGATCTCGAGTGCTCTTCCTGGAACTGCGACGCCACCTCCTCCAGGCCGCGAGCCATGCCCGTAGCGGCCGGATCGACGCCGTGCATCGCCTGCGGCAAGAGAGCCGCGCCCGCAGCAGCCGGGTCGACGCCGTGTGCCTGCGGCCTGCGATCGACGCCCGCAGTAGCCGGGTCGACGCCGTGTGCCTGCGGCCGACGAGCCGCGCCTCGCAGCGGCCGGATCCATGCCGCCCCTCGCCTCTGGTCATCGGCATGCCCCGCCTCGCCTGCGCCGGCGGCCACGCTCTGCCTCCGTGCGGCCGCTGCCATCCACTTGCACTCATCGCGTGAGGCCGCCGCCATGCCCTGCCCCACCTGCGCCGGCGGCCATGCTCTGCCTACCATGCGGCCGCTGCCATCCACGCCGCTCCTCGCCTGCAGTTGCCGCCATGCCCTGCCTCGCCTATGCCGGCAGTGCCCCGTGTCCCCTGCCTCGGTCAAACAGACGGGAAAGAGAAGAGAAAGAGACAGAGTGGAACAAAAAAGAGAATATGAAGACGAAACTGACATGTGGGCCCCACATGTGAGTTAACGGTCAAACACACGGTCAAATAGACGGAACATTTAGGTGCGGGTCCGACCTGTCATAAATAGATTTAATTTTTAATCAATGGGTATTTGGGGTTTTTTGAAATAGCTGAACCCTGATTTGGTACTTATGAGCGAAAAATTAAAAACCGGTAGTTTTTTGGAACCATAAACCTGTAAAGTTGTAGTTTTTATGCTATTTACTCTGCAAAATGGTAATGTATATTTGGAAAGTCATGGCTATGTGATTGTATTTTTCGCTTGCGACAGATCTTGCTTTGGTTTCCTAGTATCAAACTACTTCACCAGGGTTCATAAAACAACATTGTCATCAACAAGGCCTACGAATTAGAAACTGAAGGGGAGGCCGAAGTAAGTTGTAGATCAACATTGTCGAGGGCTCTGATTTTTCTTCTGAGGTAACCACCCTTAGGACTTTTGGCCCACGAATTAGAACCCGCGGGGGAGGCCGGAGTAAGTTGTAGATCTGATGGCCAAGAACCACCAATCACAAAGACGGACGTCCAAATTTGAAGAGGAATAATATGGCTGGGAAATAGTTTACTTTTAGTGTCCTAAGTAAGTACATGACATGTTAATCAGGTAAAAAAGTCAGAGATACTAGAAAATCCAGGAAAAAAAATAAAGCATCTCACAATAATGCCACCCTATGGAGCAGTGCAGTTTGGTGGTGCAGTCAATGAGGACTGGGTATTCAGGTACTAATAAAAGGGAGCAAGCCATCGTGTGTTTCATTCGCAGTTCTGGCTTTCCACGTTCTCTCACAGAAATACCTCTACAAAGATCTAATGGAAAGGATGAATAGAATGAAGCTCGCGAAGTGTAGAACCAACTATTTGGAATGAGCGGAATCGGGAATTAATAGAGCAGAGCGACATGCCGTCCATCAGCGGATGAGCGTCTGCAAGATAGTCTCATAAAGACAGCAAGAGAGTGCGCGAGCTTCCAAGATGCATGGAGCCTTACTCTTGCAAATGATCCACGAAACAGGAGGGCAACCGTGCTGGTGGAACGACGCACTCGCGCATCAAACTGCGGCAAACATTGCACTTACATCTTCGCGTGACGCTACACGCCACGCCACACATTAATCTTTCGGACTCGAGGTAGATGGATGTGACTAGTACACGACAACGATGTTTGTCCTATCTGATCCGCACATATTTGTCATGCTAGACCGCAGTCATGGATACAAGTGCACTGCTGCTGATCTCCTATTTGTTCGATCTGACCCGCTCATCCATATATATTTGTTATACCAAATGGATGCATCTCCGTTTTGATAGCTCTCAAAAAAAACTTGTACCATGTATTGCAGTCATGGATACAAGTATTTCTCATAGCAAATCTAGTAGTAATACTTTTATTTAAAAATATACATAGCTTATTATTAATTTGTAGACAAGAATACATAAGTTTGACGGTTCACTACATATGCTTCGTAAGGTGCCCCATATTATTTTACAGGAGATGCGGTTTCTCGAGATAGGACTTAGGAGTCAAATTACAGACGGAGGGTCCACATATCACCATCAAAATTGCTTTTATAAAGTATTGACTATATACATGTCGTCTTGTAGCCAATCTGGCCAGCGTTAAACAGTTGGCTTTTAAGTTATTCTAGAGACCTTTCAAATACAAGTTATCAGCTCTATAAGATTCCTTCTTTCTCATGCTACTTTCTGTTGTATCGTCAGTTCGTCGCCCCTTTGCTTAATCCCAAGTCTGAATATCCCAGAATGCTTCATGCAATTTAATTAGAATTGTGTCCCTGGGAAGGCAGGGAGTAACCAACTTATGGGAAGGTCTGCGGTTATTTGACTACCATAGTACTAGTTGATGCCAACAAATTCCCCCTCAATCAATGAGGGAAATCCTTGCAGTAGTGATTTCAAATGAGTTGAACGTAAGCTTCGGGAATGTACCATTTGGAGTGCAAAATACTTGTCAACTCTTGGCCATTAATTATTGTCTATGAACTAAAATGACGCTATATCGCTACTACCTCAGTACTAGACTCAAGCTCCATGCCATGATCAAGAATAAGTTGAACTTCATCTCGAGTCTCGACCACGCCAACCAGGGCCGTACCTTTAAAATTCAGGGCCCGGTGCAAAATCAATTTAGGCCCTATTATAAAAATATAAATTAAAACATTTTGTGTAAGTTATTGCAATGCCACAGATTTTTTCAGCGAATTCACATTTTATATTAAAATGTAAATCTACCCAAAAAGAAAATATTAATGAAGTAGAAGAACGAACAAAAATGATCGGAGTTGAAACTAATTAGAGAGGTGAAATGTTGGAGACCATGAATGGCAGCACATGGGATCGGATGGCTCCACTAAGAACCATGCAGTGAATGAGAGACAAAAATACTCACACAACACACACACCGACGTGAGGTTGGCCTGAATGTAAGGGTGAGTCCTTTTCATATAATTCCATCTTAAAAGCGCATTACTATCTCTGATTTTGGGGCCCTGGAATTTGGAGGCCCTGTGCAACCGCTCCGGTTGCACATGCCAACACTAGTAGAAAAGGGGGCATTGGTCCAGGCCGGGTCAGCCCATTAGTCCCGGTTCAATCCAGAACCGGGACCAATGGGGGCATTGGACCCGATTCGTGAGCCCCGGCCGAGGGCCGACCGGGCCACGTGGGCCATTGGTCCCGATTCGTCTGGAACTTTTAGTCCCGGTTGGTGGGACGAACCGGGACCAATGTGCCTTGCTCCTGGCCCACCACCATTGGTCCCGGTTGGTGGTATGAACCGGGACCAAAGGTCCCTTTTGTCCCGGTTCATGCCACCAACCGGGACTAAAGTGTTGGTCCTTGTTGCGGCCAGAGTTCAGTCCCACCTCGCCAACCGAAGGAGGCTCACACCGGTTTATAAGCCCCTCCCTCTCTGCCTTGTTGAGCTCCTCTCAAAATGAAAATAGATGCCCTTATACAGGAAATTTGACCTAAATTCATACTGAATTTCTCTGAAGTTAGTAGAAATTTATTATGAATTTAGGTTAAATTTTCTCTATAAGCGCATCTATTCTCATTTCTGAGTAGTTTTTTATATAGTTTTTTTCTTTTCTGATATATTTATTTTTTTCTATTTATTTCTGAGTTGTAATAAGTCATTAAAAATAAAAAAGATTTTAGTAAAGTTAATCACAACTATTTTTTCTTCTATTTATTTCTGAGTAGTTTTTTATAAAGTTTCTTTCTTTTCTGCTATATTTATTTTTTCTATTTATTTCTGTGTGGTAATAAGTCATTAAAAATAAAAAAAAAGGCGCAATGCTAGTATATTCGCTTCAAACCTTTTGGAATAGTGTAAACTGCACTGCACATATCTCCGTGCAGTCTACCCTATTCCTCAAGGCTTGAAACGAACCAACGTGCAGGTGAGCATTAAGCCTCTTCTTCATCGTCTCTGCACTCAGGGCCTATAAACAGCTGCGAGTGCCTCTCGCTTGGCGAGGTGGGACTAAAAAAACAGCTGCAGAAAGAATCAACTAAAAAACAGTTGCAGAAAATAAATAAGTAATTAGACGGGTCCATTGGTACCGGTTGGTGGCTCCAAACGGGACCAATGCCCCTCTTTAGTCCCGGCACATAATGCTTTAATGTCTTATGGTTCGGCCCTCGTGATACCATGCTAACTTTCAGCTCTCAACTTTTTCAGAGTTCATTTGAAATGCTTTAATGCAAAAAACAAAAGAAAATCAATAATGCAGAAAACAAAACAAAAAACTGGAAAAATAAAATAAAATAAATAAAGCAAAAAGAAAACAAAAAAATTGTATTCAAATTTGAAAACTAATGGCACTAACAGAAAGTTTATATTTTTTCTAAAACTAAAAGCAAAAAGAATTAAAAAATAAAGCAAAAAACAAAAAAAGTAATGCAGAAAACAAAACAAAAAATCCGGGGAAAAAATAGAAATAGCAACAATAAGTATTTTGTTGTAAGTAGAAACAAAATAAAATAAATAAAGCACGAAACAAAACAAAAAAAATAAAAAAGTGTTTTCAAATTTGAGAACTAATGGCACTAACAGAAAGTTTAAAATTGTTCTAAAACTAAAAGCAAAAAGAATTAAAAAATAAAGCAAAAAAACAAAAGAAAATAAATAATGCAGAAAACAAAACAAAAAATCTTGGAACAAAATAAAAATAGCAAAAATAAGTAAAGAAAAAAAAGTGCTTCCTACTCGGCCCCCACGGCCTGAATACGACTAGAAACCCACCATGGGCCAGGATTCAGGCCCGCGGGTGGCCTGGTAGGCCCATCAGGCAACACAGTAGTAAGTCAGCCCGTAAGCCTGCAGTGGAGAGGAGCTCGAGAGGGGTGCGGCAGTGGGGCTTATAAACCACTGCGCGCCCCTCTCAGCTAGCGAGGTGGGACTAAACTTCCGTGCCGCACCGTGCCAGCACACGACCATTGGTCCCGGCTCGTGGCTCGAACCGGGACCAATGCCCACCCTTTAGTCCCCGGACCAAAGCACTCTGCTTCCCGCCCTTTGGGCTGCTGAAAAGTGATCTTTGGTCCCGGTTGGTGGTACCAACCGGGACTAAAGGTGGTCATTGGTCCTGGTTGGTGCCACCAACCGGGACTAAAGGCGTTGCTATATAAGGAAAATTTCAGAACCGCATCCCCACTTCGATCTCTCCTCCTCCTCTCGATCTCCCGATGCCGCGCGCCGTCGCTTGCCGCCACCTCGCCGTCGCCGCCCCGCCCAGACGCCGTCGCCGCCCCGCCCCGCCCCGACGCCGTCGCCGCCCCGCCCCGTCCTGCCGCCCCGACGTCGCCGCCCCGACGCCGTTGCCGCCCCGCGCCGCACCTCGCCGTCGCGGTCGACCTCGCCGTGAGCAACGTTTTGTGATTTTTGTTAGATTTTTTTTAGATTTTTTTGTAGTTTATAGATTTTTTTTGTTAGATTAGATGTCTAGTAATTTAGATATGTAGTTCATAGTATGTTAGTTTAGATTGTGTAATTAATTTGTTCATATTGCGTTAGATTTTTTTTTTCTGTTAATAGATTTTTTTGGTGTAATTAATTTGTTCATATTGTGTTAGATTTTTTTTCTGTTAATATATTTTTTGGTGTAATTAATTTGTTCATATTGTGTTAGATTTTTTTTTCTGTTAATAGATTTTTTTTCTATTAATTTTTCATAGTATGTTTGGTGATATTATTGTTAATAGATTTTTTTGATGATATTTAGATTGTGTTAGTAAGTACTATAATTGAACTAGCTAGTTAGAAAAATATAATTACTATTTTATTTAGATTTGTTTGGTAATATAATTAGTTAGAAAAATATTAGTTAGTTAGAAAAATACTAGTTTATTTTTAGTAAGTACTATATAGTAAGTGCTACTTTGTTTTTAGTAAGTACTACTTTATTTATTTATAGTAAATGCTTAGTAGTTGAACTAGATAGTTGATTTAATTAATAAAACTACTTTATTTACTATATATAGAAGAAGTTTGTAGTAAGTGCTACTTTATTTATTTATAGTAAGTGCTACTTTATTTATTTATAGTAAGTGCTTAGTAGTTGAACTAGATAGTTGATTTAATTAATAAAACTACTTTATTTAACTATATATAGAAGTACGTAGTTTCCGCATCGACGTCGGCGATGCCTATCCCGCATCCTCATCATCGTCGACTCAGCAGTGGAGGCCTGCTTGATCAGGGCCATGTTCGGGACTGGGCTCCGCCGGGCTGATATTGGGAGGTGCTACCTTCTGGAGGACGTAGGTTGGTGAGGAGGCAGCCCGTTGTTGACCCGATCCTTGTTTGGTGGCGGTCGCGTGGGCTAGTGATGGTGTCGAGGCTTCCGGACACCGCGGAGGTGGTACGTCACCGTGTCAGGGAGGAGGACGAGCACGTCCGTCGCTACATGGTTGCGTTGGAGGGCAGGTTCGACAATACCTGGCAGGTTCTTCAGGGATCTCACTGGAGCTATAATCCTGTGATCGTTCCTTATCTTTGGGTGTCCACCGCCCGCGACGATACCCGTCGGGCGCTACGGTTCTAGCTGTATTAATTAGTGATGCTATATGTATGATTGTATTCGAGGAGTATTCGACGATGTACGGACACAAGACATGATGTACTTTTGGTTATAATTGAATGCATGCTAATTTGAATACTACTTTATTTTACGATTTGGTTTTGCTTATTGAATGCTCATATTGGAAAAGTACTCCTACTTTGAATGCTAAAATTCAAGAGCACTCCATGCAGAAATCTAGGAGCCCCCTCCATCATCCACGCCGTCGTGGGGTAGCTTCTCCTTCATTCCCGTGTGCTAGACAATTTGTTGTAATAATGCACTCGGGAATGAAAGGAGGAGCTACATACCATCACCGATAGTCAATCCGTGATTAATAATAATGATCTAATTTAGGTTTTTTAGTACATATATTTAATATTTGAATTATGAACTTAGGCCGGAAATGTCGTACTCGGACGATGAAAACCGCCCGGGGGAGTGCGACTGGTGCCACGACGACCGAGGTATGTGCGACAGGTTCATTGAGCTGGACGAAGATCGGCACTTCAGCATTAAGCTCGAGGAGACCTTCGATGTTCATACGGTACGCAACGACGACAATAGTTTTTTTCGTAATTAAGCCCGACTTCAACTATTTTAACGTGTATTTTTCATCTTTTCCAATTCGACTAGCTTATCCCATGCTTTGCAAGACGCTATGTCTTGGAGAGGATGGCTTTTGTAGACCATGAAAGTATGCAAACCAAAAAAATTATCCTAAGTACCCATCATGGTATGGATTTTCAAGTAAAGTTGTACAATGCTCAAAGTGTAACCCATTTTGGTTGCAAAAACTGGGAAGCACTTTGCAAGATGTATGGTTTTGATGAGGGTATGCTTGTCACCATGGATCTTGGTGATCCTACAATCGCGCAAGAGAGACCTACGATTTTCGTCCTTGTGGATACACCTCCAATTCTTCCCCCATGTGAGCTTGACATAGTTATTAAGTAATTTATATTGTTTATTTCAAAATAGTTGACAACTTATTTCCATTGACAGCTTATTTTCATTCTTCAAAGAATGTGCGGAAGATGGTAGACAGAACCTACTACACTGAAGGCTCCGAACTAACTTATCAGGAGAAAAATCATCTGGTCGCATTTTGTACTGATCTTGAGAATTACAATATCTACAATCAAACTCCTCAACATTATGGTCAATACGTGCCACTAGTGCACGTGTTGAACTACGGTAACTACCATGGAGATATCCTAGTAAGATTTTTTACTATTACGACATTCATGCATCTTTTTGCACACTTCTAAAACTAGTACATCATTGCTAACTACAAAGTTATTACTATGTTTTTCAACAGATAATGCCGAATGATTGTGTGGCTCATCTGATGTATACACACGGTAGCCTTCATGTTTTGAACATACAACCAGGTCTTCCTACGAATCTGAACTGTCCATATCGGGTTTCTAAAAGAAGTGGAGACATGACAATCAAAGAATGGAAAAAATGTATGGACAGTCATAAGAAGCTTCTTGGAAGCAACAATCGGCAAAGCGCAAAAATTGGAGACAGGGTGATCGCCATTCTTCATAATGGAGAGTCAGGGTCTATATTGTTTTATGCTATTTTATCTTAAGGGTGTTTAGGTCATGTCCTACCTGATACTGATGATCATGTGCTAAGAACAATTATGTAGGGTTGGGTTCGATGACTATGAGGATGATGATCGTATGACTTATTATTAATAACGAGTAGAAGTTGTATGATCATGCATGGTTAGCAGGACTTGTTATTATATATGATGATGTATGATGCGAGCATGCATGAGTTATTATATCAGCTGGTGAAATGAACATATATAGCAGCAGCATTGGTAAACCAAGGACGAAGATATAAGAGAGGACACTTCTTTCTATTAGCTAGCTAATAACAACCTAAAAATAACCCCCAAAATCCCTAAAGCAGCCACTTTTCTAAAAAAAACATGGACTTTTGGTCCCGGTTGGTGCCACCAACCGGGACCAAAGGCCCCCTGACTGGGCTGGGCGCACAGGGCCACGTGGAGGCACATTGGTCCCGGTTCGTGTTTGAACCGGGACAAATGGATGGAGGTATTAGTAACGACACATTAGTCTCGGTTCATGAACCGGGACTAAAGGCCCTTACGAACCGGGACTATTAGGTGTTTTTCTACTAGTGCAAGATACGGGCCTGACGCCAACACTTGAAGTTGAGAACAATAATATCATAAGATGAATCATGATATACAAAAAACCCATTGACAAGTGACAAGTCGAGCATCTGGGAGGCGATCGATGATCTCCCCCTTACAATCTAGTGGTCCAAGCAAGCTTAATAAAGTCAGATAACTAAAGTTATTTCCATTGAATTCGGTGCAACCACATCTGCAACGGTATCTCTACCGAATGAAACCAAAGATACAAGTTCAGTATTACCGCGGATCTTTCATTTCGCTATATAATGGCGATGCAATGGGGCTTCCAGCTCCGTGTTCAAGTACCATCATATCTGATCCATGTCTCTCAGCATGCCCTTGTATCTCAACACTTCACCGTTTGAACAAGAATGGGAATGTGCCTTCCAGTCACCGTTGTATTTGTTTCCCATCAAGAGGGGAGATCATGAGCTCCCCGGTGCTAGATAGCTAGGTAGGGTTGGTCCTCAGAAGCTTTATCCTACCTGCTGAGAGATGGAATATAGTCTCGTCTAAATCGGTTTCGCTTAGTTGGCTGACCCAATTGCACGATTTTTGGAAGGTTTTATGGACCAGTATGTACCAGTTTTAGAACTTTCCATGTTTTTTTTGTGTTTGTTATTCTATAAATTTCAGCGGTTGTCTTTTGAATATTTCGGTTTGTTTTTTCTTCAAATTTTCATACATTTTTTACATTAAGCCAACATTTTTTTACATTCCATAAACATTTTCTAAAAATGTCATGAATAAATTTTCTCTCTAATATTAAAGGGAAGTTGTTAGGTCTGCCCAACTTCCTACCTTAGTTTCCTCCACGCATATCCTCTCCCCTTTGTTTTCCTGTTGATGTTTTCGTAATCTCAACTTTTTTTTCGGGAAAAAAACTCTCAACTGATGCCGCACAATTTAGAATATTCGAAACCAAAACGGCACTAACCCAAAACCACGTCCTGCACATATAAATTCAATAAAATCTCAATTAAATCAAAATTTTACTTGCCTTTGCCTACACATAACCAAATAAAATTAAATCTTACAAAACCTTAAATAACACAAAACTTTCCTTGCTATCAAATATCCATACTCAAATCGAATGAAATTTTACGAAAAATATCGAACATGGCGGGTGTAAGTTATATATCGGACAAGATTGGTGTTGTACCACTAGAATATGCAAGTCCCCATTCCAACGCACAAGCATTTAGCTATTTTTAACATAAATCATATCTACTCATTTGCACGTTCTTCTTTGCAAGATTGCTGGTGATCACTATGTTCCTCTGTTTACATTGGGCCACGACATTCATAAGGATCACTAGGTTCAAGATTGACTAGTTGCACCGAGGAGAGGTAGAACACATATACGTTGTAGTATGTGCTGTCTTTCTATTAGCTAAACATACATATTGTATTGTGGAAGAACTATTATGGAAGGGTCATTCTTTTCTTTTACCAAACGAATTTCTGCTCATGTACACACATTAGAAAACACAGAAGAGAAGCTTTGTCTTTGTTTTAGTGTTACGATGGCATACAAACAACAGTACATACTCAAAATCAGAAGTACAAAAGCGGGTGCTTGCTTTCCCTTGTCACCAGTGGCGGAGCCAGGATTGGCTGACGCCTCAGGCGAGAAACTTAAGAGCTAAAAATTATCCTAAAAAAACTCTAGTTTCAAGGCATACAAAAGTGAATCTATGTAGCATACCTAATAAGAAAGTAAACATAATATTCGGTGGCAACATTTGTTTCATGACAGGTCAACTAATAAAGTAAGACAAACCAAAGAACAATATGTAGCATATATATAGATCAGTACCGCAAAGATTTGGAGCTAGTATATGAGCTGGATCGATTGTACTGACCCCATTAGCCTGTTTCTACTGCCTCTCTAAATAAACTTGGAAGAATCACTAACATAGGAAGTACTGTGTAGAAGACATGCTCCTATTTGATAAAAGCGAATCCATTCAAATTAGTTAAAATTGGACTACGCTGACATATTCCATCTTTATCTAACAGTGCATTACAGTAAATCATCATCAACGTTTTTACAAAAACTGCAAGCTATATGACTGAATTTGTAGCTACATTTGCTTTGGTAGCAGAAAATGGGATTTGGAAATAGCTACCTTTGCTCTCTGTCTGCTCTGTGTTGCGGCTCGGCTGAGGACATAGGCCGATGGGGTGGGTTGCGCTTGCGCGACTCCTGGCAAATAACGGTCGCCTTGCCGGACGTTGGGCAGCCTGCCGCCTCGCTGGACAGGGCAGCAACCCGCAGAAGGGGATCGAAAGGGGAAGGGGGAGGGGCTGGGTAGGCACGCACGACGGCAGGCGGCGGCGGGCGGCACCGGAGCGCAGGTCAGGCAGCCACGCCAATGGCCCGTCCAAGTCGGGGGAAGGGGCGGCGGGCGGGCGGTTCGTTCGTCCAAGACGAGCACATCGGACGCAAGGCAGGCAGGCAGAGCGAACGAAGGAGATGGGCCTCGGTGCCTTATGCGGTTACGCCCCAGGCGAATTGGGCCAGGCCACGAAGGAGATGGGCCTCACGCCCCAGGCCGCCGCCTGGGCTGCCTGGGGCCTGTCTCCGCCCATGCCTGTCACTACTGACAACCTTGCGTACAAAACAACTCAAGCGAGGAATGAGTTGGCAAAGCACGGAAATAGCTATTTGGAATGAGGGGAATATATAATAGACTGTACCTTCAACAGTTGGATATATATACATATGGTTCTAACTATTTATTTTGGCGAAGGGAATATATTAACATCGTAAAGATACCAATTACACCCAGCCTCTGCACCAACAAGACGTCCAAAAATAACAAGGATGCACAAAACCAAGAAAAAATAAAAATGAGAGAAATAGAAAACAAAGACCCGTCGCAATGATGAGTCATTCGCGATAGCAACACTCTAACCACCACCGAAGGCAACTCCCGGACCATACAAGAGATTCTCCAAAGACGACGCCTCCAAGAAGGAAACAAAGCACAAGCGTTGTCATCGCCGGATCGAAGATCTCGAGTTTTCACCCTGAAGAAAGTCTGAGTTCACAAAACAATGCCTTCAACAAGGTTGTTGCCTGATATAACCAGTGAAGGCAAGACCTTGGGTTTTCACCCTGGAATTTGCAACTCGGTACTTAAGGAGCACCACCAAAAATGCAGTCCATCCCCCCCCCCCTCTCTTTCCAAGGTTGCTGCTGCAAGTGACCAACACCCGGCACACAGGACAAACCTATGCCGTCATTCTTCATCGCTACCAAAACACCACCTCACCATGAAAAACCACCAATCGCAGTCAACATGACCTTCTCCACCTCTGTCAATACCATGGAAATCTATATCTAGACATGTCCCATGGCGTTGTCAAGAAAGAGAAGTTTCGCATCACTCCCTCATGAAGCCTCTTTGGTCGAATATAAGGGAACACACGACCGGATCGATTCCAATATAGATATCTAGTGACACCATGTGCGAAACGGCAGAATCACCTAGTGGAAGACTGGAACTCGTTGCCGTCTCGATCGAGGAGGCTTGTATCAAGCAGATCAACGACATAGCGCTCGAAAAATAGCAGGGTCAAACCACCTTTATTCAGACCGACCCGCTGCCCCACACCGCCGGCCGGCAGCAGAGGAGAAGACGAACGCTGCTGACCCAGCATTGATGGGGCACACGACCGAACGTGATCCAGGAAGCACCGCCCGTTAGGTCCAGATTGGACACAAACAGGGCATTGCCCCGCGGCCTGCAAAGCGCCGCTGCCGCCTCGAGCAGCAAGCCCGATGCGACACCTTTCTGATGCGCGTAGCCGTCTGCCCTGATCGGGCCCAGATCCGCCGCTGCAGTCCATGGCTCCAGAAAGCGCTGTTGACGGCTGGCCACGTTCGATCCACCAGAGCCAGTGCCGCCGCATCTCGTCTTCCACCTCCACATGCCACCTCCGTGCTCATCCGCCAACGTGCATCTCCGCAGAGTTGCACCGCAACTACATGCCTCCTCTACCCTCCGTGTTCGGCGAGACGGGCGCCGTCACCACCAGCCTTAGGGGGAACTAGGCTAGGGTTACGGAGGGCCTCCGGAGCCGCCGTGCGTGGCGACCCGCGAGGGAGGTTTCGTTCATGCTCCAACTAATGACAATAATAGATATTATCACAACTTGCGGTTAGCTCATGTTCTCTCAGAGAGGACATGAAAACCCAGAGGTTACTGCAAGTATTTGTCAGTAACCATTCAGACACATGCGATACGTTTGTCGGTAACCATTCAAAAAAAAATGCTCTGTTTACTGGGTCCAGTGCGGACACATGTAAACATAAAAAACTTCTGGTCATGTCCACCCCTGAGTGACAATGATATTGAAGGCATGAGAGAGAGCGTATTTTTTGTTCTTTAACTGAGTTTTGCATCGGCGCACATAGGTGCACCAGTTCCTTGTTTTTGCAATTTGGCTACGCGCTCACAAAGTACAGTAGATCGCTATTTGGCCAACCTCGTGGCTACCCTAAGGTCCTCATGGTCCCCCGCCGCCAAGAGCTCCCAATTGATTCCTCGTGGATGTAGTTTGTTCATAAGAAGAGGGTGAAGCATTGGGAATCACACAACCTTAGCCCACTTTGCAGCTTCTTTACGAGAAGGAAGACATGTGTGCTTTTTTAATCCGCCGGAGGGTGTTGATATCACGATTTTAAATCGTGGACGATTTGGCTGCGATTGCCCCTTAGAAATTAACCCGCTATTTGCATAAAGTTCAAAATCGCCGGATATTGCTGGAGATCACGCCGATTTAGGGTACAATTCCACTACAATTTAGGCTCCCGCGATTTTTGCAAGTGTTTGATGTTCACAATACTACCGCTGTGGAGTACTAGACAGTTAGTTTTTCCTCAATTTGTCTATTTTAAAGCCGGTCACTATATCAGTCATCAATAGCAAAAGCAGAACATATTTTCTTTTTAACAAGGGAAGTACCCTTTGCAGTGATCATACACTACTAGAATCGCCGTGAGTTTCAAAGAAACTCGGCAGACCACATATTAAACTCGGCGAAATATTCACCGGATGCCAAACTCGGCGCAGCGCACTTGGCTGGACGGGGCTCGGCAACCATTAATACTGTCGAGTGCATTCCATCGAGAACTCAATGAATATATAAGCATTTTTTGCCGAGTTTCGGTCTGAAACAACTCATCGAACCACACCGTCAGACTGAACGTGTCGTTAACGGAAGTGGCACATGGCACAAATATTCGCCGACTTTTGGCAGACAAAACTCGGTGAAGCCTCACCAATAGAAATGATCCACGTGGCCGAACACATTGCCCAGCAAAAAATATCTGCTGGGTTCATTATTCAGCAGAACTGGGCAATTTGTTTGCTGAGTTCCACACTTGTTATCTGTGGGATTGACTATATTAAAATACTAGCACAAATGCCCGTGCGTTGCAACGAAAGAAAATGATCAATATGTGTCCATCCAAAAGTTCACCGGAGTGGGACGACGGCATCCTTAAATCTTGTATCTCAGCCACAACCTACAATCCCATTTAAATCAATCTCTCTCTCTCTCTCTCTCTCTCTCTCTCTCTCTCTCTCTCTCTCTCTCGGGTCTTCCGCTTTTAGTATGTCTTCATCCACTAGTAGAAAAAAGGGCATTGGTCCAGGCCGGGTCAGCCCATTAGTCCCGGTTCAATCCAGAATTGGGACCAATGGGGGCATTGGACCCGGTTCGTGAGCCCCGGGGGCCGGCCGGGCCACGTGGGCCATTGGTCCCGGTTCATCTAGACCTTTTGGTCCCGGTTGGTGAGACGAACCGGGACCAATGGTCCTCGCTCCTGGCCCACCACTATTGGTCTCGGTTGGAGGCATGAACCGGGACCAAAGGCCGCCCATTAGTCCCGGTTCATACCACCAACCGGGACTAAAGGGTTTGTCCTCGTTGCTGCCAGAGTTTAGTCTCACCTCGCCAACCGAAAGGGGCTCACAACGGTTTATAAGCCCCTCCCTTTCCTCCTTGTTGAGCTCCTCTCAAAATGAAAATAGATGCCCTTATACAGGTAATTTGACCTAAATTCATACTGAATTTCTCTGAAGTTAGTACAAATTTATTATGAATTTATGTTGAATTTTATCTATAAGCGCATCTATGCTCATTTTTTTAGTAAAGTTAATCACAACTATTTTTTCTTCTATTTATTTCTGAGTAATTTTTTATATAGTTTTTTTTCTTTTCTGCTATATTTATTTTTTTCTATTTATTTCGGAGTTGTAATAAGTCATTAAAAATAAAAAAGAATTTAGTAAAGTTAATCACAACTGTTTTTCTTCTATTTATTTCTAAGTAGTTTTTTATATAGTTTTTTTTTCTTTTCTGCTATATTTATTTTTTCTATTTATTTCTGTGTGGTAATAAGTCATTAAAAATAAGCGTCTATGCTCATTTTGTTAGTAAAGTTAATCACAACTATTTTTTCTTCTATTTATTTCTGATTAGTTTTATATATAGTTTTTTTTCTTTTATGCTATATTTTTTCTCTATTTATTTATGTGTGGTAATAAGTCATTAAAGTAAGCATCTATGCTCATTTTTTAGTAAAGTGAATCACAACTATTTTTTCTTCTATTTATTTCTGAGTAGTTTTTTATATAGTTTTTTCTTTTCTAATATATTTATTTTTTTCTATTTTTTTCTGTGTGGTAATAAGTCATTAAAAATAAAAAAGAGGCACAATGCTAGTTAATTCGCTTCAAGCCTTTCGAAATAGTATAAATTGCACTGCACATAGCTCCGTGCAGTCTACCTTATCCCTCAAAGCTTGAAGCGAACCAGCATGCAGGTGAGCATTGAGCCTCTTCTTCATCGTCTCTGCACTCAGGGCTTATAAACAGCTGCGAGTGCCTCTCGCTTGGCGAGGTGGGACTAAAAAAACAGCTGCGGAAAGAATCAACTAAAAATCAGCTGCAGAAAATAAATAAGTAATTAGACGGGTCCATTGGTACCGGTTGGTGGCTCCAACCGGGACCAATGCCCCTCTTTAGTCCCGGTTGGTGGCACCAACCGGGACCAATGCCACTCTTTAGTCCCGGTTGGTGGCACCAGCCGGGAGCAAAGCCCTCTGCTTCCGGCCCTTTGGGCTGCTGAAAAGAGGCCTTTGGTCCAGGTTGGTGCCACCAACCGGGACTAAAGGGGGCATTGGTCCCGGTTTGTGCCACGAACCGGGACCAAAGACTTTGCTATATAAGAAAATTTCAGAACCGCATCCGCACTTCGATCTCTCCTCCTCCTTGATCTCCCGACGCCGCGCACCGTCGCCTGCCGCCACCTCGCAGTCACCGCCCCTCCCCGACGCCGTCGCCGCCCCGCCCCGCCCTGCCGCCCCGACGCCGTCGCCGCCCCGCGCCGCACCTCGCCGTCGCCGTCGCCGTCGCCGTCGACCTCGCCGTGAGCAACTTTTTATGATTTTTGTTAGATTTTTTTAAATTTTTTTGTAGTTTATAGATTTTTTTGTTAGATTAGATGTGTAGTAATTTAGATATGTAGTTCATAGTATGTTAATTTAGATTGTGTAATTAATTTATTCATATTGTGTTAGAATTTTTTTTCTGTTAATAGATTTTTTTGGTGATATTATTGTTGAATATGCATGTTTGGTGATATTATTGTTAATACATTTTTTGGTGATATTTAGATTGTGTTAGTAAGTACTAATTTATGTTTTTGGTAATATAATTAGTTAGAAAAATATTAGTTAGTTAGAAAAATACTAATTTATTTTTAGTAAGTACTATTTTATTTTATATATAGTAAGTGCTTCATATATAGTTTGTAGTAAGTGCTACTTTATTTATTTATAGTAAGTGCTACTTTATTTATTTATAGTAAGTGCTACTTTGTTTTTAGTAAGTACTACTTTATTTATTTATAGTAAGTGCTTAGTAGTTGAACTAGATAGTTGATTTAATTAATAAAACTACTTTATTTAACTATATATAGAAGTAGTTTGTAGTAAGTGCTACTTTATTTATTTATAGTAAGTCCTACTTTATTAATTTATAGTAAGTGCTACTTTGTTTTTAGTAAGTACTACTTTATTTATTTATAGTAAGTGCTTAGTAGTTGAACTAGATAGTTGATTTAATTAATAAAACTACTTTATTTAACTATATATAGAAGTACGTACTTCCCGCATCGACGTCGGCGATGCCTATCCCGCATCCTTGTCGTCGTCGACTCGGCGGTGGAGGCCTGCTTGATCAGGGCCACGTTCGGGACTGGGCTCCGCCGGGCTGGTATTGGGAGGTGCTACCTTCTGGGGGACGTAGGTTGGTGAGGAGGCAGCCCGTTGTTGACCCGATCCTTGTTTGGTGGCGGTCGCGTGGGCCAGTGACGGTGCCGAGGCTTCCAAACACCGCGGAGGTGGTACGTCACCGTGTCAGCGAGGAGGACGAGCACGTCCGTCGCTACATGGTTGCGTTGGAGGGCAGGTTCGACAATACCTGGCAGGTTCTCCAGGGATCTCACTGGAGCTATGATCCTGTGATCCTTCCTTATCTTTGGATGTCCACCGCCCGCGACGATACCCGTCGGGCGCTACGGTTCTAGCCGTATTAATTAGCGATGCTATATGTATGATAGTATTCGAGGAGTATTCGACGATGTACGGACACAAGAGATGATGTACTTTTGGTTATAATTGAATGCATGCTAATTTGAATATTACTTTATTTTACGATTTGGTTTTGCTTATTGAATGCTCATATTGGAAAAGTACTCCTACTTTGAATGCTAAAATTGAAGAGCACTCTATGCAGAAATCTAGGAGCCCCTCTATCATCCACACCGTCATGGGGGTAGCTTCTTCTTCATTCCTGTGTGTTAGACAATTTGTTGTAATAATGTACTCGGGAATGAAAGGAGTAGCTACGTACCATCACCGATAGTCAACCCGTGATTAATAATAATGATCTAATTTAGGTTTTTAGTACATATATTTAATATTTGAATTATGAGCTTAAACCGGAAATGTCGTACTCGGACGATGAAAAACGCCCGGTGGAGTGCGACTGGTGCCACGACCGAGGTATGTGCGACAGGTTCATTGAGCTGGATGAAGATCGGCGCTTCAGCATTAAGCTCGAGGAGACCTTCGATATTCATACGGTACGCAACGACGACAATCGTTTTTTTTCGTAATTAAGCACGACTTCAACTATTTTAACGTGTATTTTTCATCTTTTCCAATTCGACTAGCTTATCCCATGCTTTGCAAGACGCTATGTCTTGGAGAGGATGGGTTTTGAAGACCATGAAAGTATGGAAACCAAAAAAATTATCCTAAGTACCCATCATGGTGTGGATTTTTAAGTAAAGTTGTACAATGCTCAGAGTGTAACCCATTTTGGTTGCAAAAATTGGGAAGCACTTTGCAAGATGTATGGTTTTCATGAGGGTATGCTTGTCACCCATGGATCTTGGTGATCCTACAATCGCGCAAGAGAGACCTTCGATTTTCGTCCTTGTGGATACACCTCCAATTCTTCACCCATGTGAACTTAACATAGTTATTAAGTAATTTATATTGTTTATTTCAAAATAGTTGACAACTTATTTCCGTTGAAAGCTTATTTTCATTCTTCAAAGAATGTGCGGAAGATGATAGACTCCGAAGGCTCCGAATTAATTTATCAGGAGAAAAATCATCTGGTCACATTTTGTACTGATCTTGAGAATTACAATATCTACAATCAAACTCCTCAACATTATGGTCAATACATGTCACTAGTGCACGTGTTGAACTATGGTAACTACCATGGAGATACCCTGGTAAGATTTTTTACTATTACGACATCCGTGCATCTTTTTGCACACTTCTAAAACTAGTACATCATTGCTAACTATGAAGTTATTACTATGTTTTTCAATAGATAATCCCGAATGATTGTGTGCCTCATCTCATGTATACGCATGCTAGCCTTCATGTTTTGAACATACAACCAGGTCTTCCTACGAATCTGAACTGTTCATACTGGGCTTCTAAAAGAAGTGGAGACATGACAATCAAAGAATGGAAAAACTGTATGGACAGTCGTAAGGAGCTTCTTGGAAGCAAAAATCAGCGAAGGGCAAGAATTGGAGACAGGATGATCGCCATTCTTCATAATGGAGAGTCAGGGTCTATATTGTTTTATGCTATTTTACCTTAAGGGTGTTTAGGTCATGTCCTACCTGATATTGATGATCATGTGCTAAGAACAATTATGTAGGGTTGGGTTCGATGACTATGAGGATGATGATCGTATGACTTATTATTAATAACGAGTAGAAATTGTATGATGATGCATGATTAGTAGGATTTGTTATTATATATGATGATGAATGATGCGAGCATGCATGAGTTATTATATCAGCGGGTGAAATGAACATATATAGCAGTAGCGTTGGTAAACCAAGGACGAAGATATAAGAGAGGACACTTCTCTCTATTAGCTAGCTAATAACAACCTAAAAATAACCCCCAAAACCCCTAAAGCAGCCACTTTTCTAAAAAAACATGGATTTTTGGTCCCGGTTGGTGCCACCAACCGGGACCAAAGGCCCCCTGACTGGGCTCGGCGCACAGGGCCGTGTGGAGGCACATTGGTCCCGGTTCGTGTTTGAACCGGGACTAATGTATGGAGGTATTAGTAACGACCCATTAGTCCCGGTTCATGAACCGGGACTAAAGGCCTTTACGAACCGGGACTATTAGGTGTTTTTCTACTAGTGATCCCATGCAGCCCACAGAGCATTCATGTCTTGTTCTATTTTTTCACGAGAAAACTTCCAATCTGTTCATCAACCGTCAAGATAGTACATCAAACACCATGAGTAAAAATTACATCGAGGTCCGTAGATCACCCAGCGACGAATTTAAGCACTAGAGTGAGCCGCGGATTTGCCGCCATCATCTCCCCTCCATCACCGCAACCGGGCAAAACTTTATTGTAGTAGACAGTCAAGAAGTCACCTATTTCATCTTGAGGGAGGTGCCACCGCCCATCTTTCTTAGGAGGACATGAACCCTACCCTTCTAAGGTCTTAAGGCTACAGCAGACGAGGCTGCCTAGCGACTACGGGGCGAGAGCCCACGGAAACCCAAGGCTTCTTTTGCTCTCCTCTATTTATCTCATGCAGCCTCCAATCCAAATTAATTTTTGCGGATTACCGTTTGTTTGTTGCTTCTCCAAGCGACTCATTGTTTGTACAAGACCTCGCGCAAGTATATTGGTCAGATTTTGTGTTAAAAAGTGAGATGGGACTATTTTATTGGCAAACAAATCTCTTTCTTGCATAGTTATCGTTTTATTTAGACAACCATAGTCATCAGCTAGCTCTTTTTTTGGCGAGAAGTCATTAGCTAGCTCTGCCTTTGTTTGATAGTTATTTTTTTAGGTGGCCGTGAGATCAAACAACCATACAAGCTGCAGTAGTTTCTTTTATTCTAGAAAGCCCACCCATATACTTACGGCCCACAATAAAAAATTTGAAGGCCTACTTGCTTGCTCGGCTCCTGGCCCAGTACTGGTGAAGCCAGACGCAGCCCCAAGCAGCAATCAATCCGACAACAAAGATACAAAGTTAGGAACCACCTCGAATTAGTATCACCTCATGTATATATTTTTTAAATACAAAATCACTTAAACGGGACGAAACTAAAAATATCACCTTGCTTTATTAGTAGGGAGGATATAGATATAGATATGTGGCCCGTAGTTTCCGTAGTGTTTAGCACCACTAAATACAATTTGTTTTCCACTAATAATGATTTGTTTTGCAACGACCCCTTACTGAAAAAGGTTTTCACCCTGCTTTATATATACATCACAGCCAGTGATGCACAAAGTACAACAATGAAAAGTAGAAAGTATAGAGCAACAACAAAGCACGAGTTAGATAGCATCAAAACATGTTAATGCTGAGGGCATCAGCTAACCAAGCCCAAGAAAAGGAAACACCGGTATGATGTGAATCATCAGAGGTAGTATGGCTCCAGAGGCGGCAGAGAAAGGGGCGGCGACAAGCGGATGACCGACAAAGCGACTTCCATAGCTGCAAAAATCCACACCATATATAAATGGCATCAGTAGCACGCCACAACGGAGTCCACTCTAGTTTCTTGCACATCGTCTACAACTTCCACGAGAGGACCCCGATCCCAATCCACATAATGTGGCGGTTGTCGATCCAGTTCCACAACGCCGAGTACTTTCGGGCGACGGCGATGATCTACGGCGATGAATAGCGACGAAGTTTCTACCGGCCGACGCACTCTGGACAAGCTCCTTTACACCAAGATGCACCACAGTGAAAAGCTAGTAGCCTTGCTAGCTGATCGATCCTTGTTGTGTAGGTAGGCCAATGAATTACTACACACTCGTAACTAGCTAGCTAGCGATCGGATCGACAAAACTCTGGCAGAAACAACACATGACGAATAACCTGTAGGTTCACTGGTAGAAAAAGAGGCTTCCGTCCAGCCCCATTATTCGCGAAACTGTAGGAACCGCGACTAATGAAGTCTCTAGTCGCGGTTCGGCAGACGAACCGCGACCAAAGGCCTGGGCCCAGGGCGCTCGGTGGCCAGCTGGTGCACGTGATGGGCTTTAGTCGCGGTTGGCCAGGCCAACCGCGACTAAAGGTGCCCAAAGGCCTTTAGTCGCGGTTGGCCAGGCCAACCGCGACTAAAGCTCATCCCCTATATATACCAGTTCAGCACGCTCACTTAGCCATTTGGTGCCACTTCTCTTCACAAGCTTCACAAGGGGGTGTAGGTTTGCTTTTGGTTCCTCTTATGCACACAAGGTGTTTGATGAAATGCCCCAAGAGGGTGAAACAAACATGATATGAAGTGTTGGAGCCACACTTGAAGTATAATATGCATACTCGTAGTCTTCATAGCCGCCGCCGTTGTACTGGTAGTCGTCGCCTTCTAAGTTGCCGCCGTCGTCGTCGCTGCTGTCGTCGCTGTCGTACTCCTGCCTAGGCGTATAAAATTTTGAATTGAATTAGTTTTATTTTTCTGAATTTTTTGATATATTATTTGTATTTTTAACATTTTGAATTGAATTAGTTTTATTTTTCTTAATTTTTTGATATATTATTTGTATTTTTAGAATTTTGAATTGAACTAGTTTTATTTCTCTGAATTTTTTGATATAATATTTGTGTTTTTAACATATTGAATTGAATTAGTTTTATTTTTCTGAATTTTTTGATATATTATTTGTATTTTTAACATTTTGAATTGAATTAGTTTTATTTTTCTTAATTTTTTGATATATTATTTGTATTTTTAGAATTTTGAATTGAATTAGTTTTATTTTTCTGAATTTTTTGATATAATATTTGTGTTTTTAACATATTGAATTGAATTAGTTTTATTTTTCTGAATTTTTTGATATATTATTTGTATTTTTAACATTTTCAATTGAATTAGTTTTACTTTTCTTAATTTTTTGATATATTATTTGTATTTTTAGAATTTTGAATTGAATTAGTTTTATTTTTCTGAATTTTTTGATATAATATTTGTGTTTTTAACATATTGAATTGAAAAAGAAAAAGTATTTTGAGAAATACCTTTAGTCGCGGTTGGCCTGCCCAACCGCGACTAAAGGTCGTTGCGCGCGGGAACGCAAAAACCCGCCAAAAACCCCTTTAGTCGCGGTTGGTCTGGCCAACCGCGACTAAAGGTTACCCTTTAGTCGCGGGTCGCCTCCCCAACCGCGACTAAAGGGGGGGGGGCTATAAATACAAGGGCCCGAACCGTCGCCTCAATTTCTCGTCTTCTCTGCCGCGCCGAAGGCCTGCCGCCGTCGACCTCGCCCTTGACGCCGCCCGCCGTCGCCCTCGCCCTCGACGCCGCCCGCCGTCGCCCTCGCCCTCGACGCCGCCCGCCGTCGCCCTCGCCCTCGACGCCGCCCGCCGTCGCCCGCCACCCCCTCTCGCCCACGTACGGCGCCCGCCGCCCCCTCTCGCCCTCGTACGCCGCCCGCCGGCCTCCCTCGCCCACCGCGCCGCCTCTCGCCCGCCCTCAACGCCGCCGGCCGGCCTCGCTGCCGCGTGCGCACGCGCGCGCCTCTCTACAGAGAGCGAGATCGTGGAGAGAGAGAGAGAATTTTTTCTTTTTTTTCTTTTTTTTAATTTTAACTAGTTAATTAGTTTAACAAAAACGGTAAAATAACTTAAAACTTGATAATTAACAAAAAAACCATAAAATTTGATAATTAACAAAAAAAATGTATATACGGAGAGGGGGCGGCGAGGGGGGCGGCGATGCGCGCGGTGTTTTTTTAGGGATCGAGAGGGGGCGGCGAGGGT
This sequence comes from Triticum aestivum, assembly GCF_018294505.1. Lineage (NCBI taxonomy): Eukaryota > Viridiplantae > Streptophyta > Magnoliopsida > Poales > Poaceae > Triticum > Triticum aestivum. Next base: position 39,062,498 of record NC_057795.1, read on the forward strand.
TATACATGTGCGTTGTCCTCGCCTCCCTCTCCGTGACGCCGTCGTCTGCCGCCCCGTCTCGCGCTCTACCGCGACACCCTCTCCCACCCCTTCCTCGCCCCCTCCTTTTCCCACCGCCCTTTCGCCACCGCCACCGCCACCGCCCCCCTTCGTCACTTAATTAATTTGTTTTTACTACATGTTTTCAGGACTGACTTTATGGCGGACGATAGAGCTGACCCGATTATGGACAACTATGATCCGGACGGTGAAGCACATATGTTCGGCATCATAAACGGCGATATTCTATATGTGCCGACCGGACAAGAAGAAGATGATATCTCTTCTTATCTGAACCTTGACGGTGAAGATGAAGGGCGCCGTCAGCAAGATGATGCCGAACAAACGTCGATAAACGACGATCTTCAAATGGAAGTAGCAACCACCTCCGGCGCCGAGGTATATATATACATTGAGCCTCTGGTGATACAAACTAACTGATTTGAATAAATATGTGTGTACTAACGCGCGCGACTCTCTTTCTTATTTTAGCCCTCGGCCGGATCGTCGAAACAATCGAGTACGTCGTCAAAGCGTGGCGCAACCAAGACGATGAAACAAGGAGAAACATGCACCATCGAGGTTGTCGACAGTGCAACCGGCAGGCCGCTGGAGCCCCGCAAGAACGCCACCAAGTTTGTCAACCAATGCGGAGCCATTGTTAGAGACAACGTCTCGATCACCGTCCAGGAGTGGAATAAGCCAAAGAAGGCATGAATTGCTGGTTTCACTTTTGTCGATAAGAGAACAAAAAAAGATTGCTTCAAGAAGCTTATGGAACATTTCATTCTACCTCCGGAATACAACAAATTCGATGAGGAGGGTAACAAGATTGAGGAAAACAAGGAGAGGAGGAGGCTAGTCAAACAGTTCGCTCTTCATAAGATGGCCGACGCATTCCGGAAATTCAAGCAAAATCTAGCCCATGACTTTGTCAAGCAGAACAAGACTCCGGATTTCAAAGGACAATATGAGAAACTGAAACATGATTGGCCAGAATTTGTGAAGCAAAAGAAATCGGAGCAGTTCATTCAAATATCGAAAAAAATAAGGAAAATGCGGCTAAGAAGGAGTACAATCATATTATGGGGCCAGGAGGGTATCGCCTTTGGGAGCCTAGGTGGGAGAAGATGGAGAACGAGCTGAGGGCGCGAGGAATCCGTCCAGGTACGGAGGGATGGGACCCAAGGGCCAAAAGCTGGTGGTACGGGCATGGGGGAACGCTGAACCCAGAGACAGGGGAGTGTGTTTTCTGGGGCAAAATAATTAAACCCACCCAAGCCCTTATTGACGCAATGAGGGATGCTCAAGAGGGGAAGATCAAGTTCAACAGAGAGAACGACGCGCTGACAAAAGCCCTCGGGAATCCTGAACACGGAGGACGTGTACGAGGCATGGGGCACATTCCGTGGAAAATAGGGTTCCCCCAGAATGATGAACCGTACGGTTACAGAAGCCGGAAGAGAAAGATGGATCGGGAAGCAGATGTTGTGGCGCGGTTGGCATCGGAAATGGATGTGATGAAGAAAACCGTGAGTGTACTAGTAGCCGAAAGAGATGCAGCTCGGGCGCAGCATGAAGATCATCCAGCGGATCTCAGAAGCCAGCAGCGGAGAAGCAGTGTGGCTTCCACGGAGGCCCCATCGGCTGGTGCAGATGCACCGACGATCGAAATTACTGCACCGGAGCCTCTGGTGGTCGAAATTACTGCACCGGAGCCTCTGGTGGTCGAAATTACTGCACCGGAGCCTCCTCGCTACCCCGTGGACGATATAAAGGAGATGAAAGAATGTCATCTGTATTATCCTATCGGGAACATGTCCATGAAGGTAGCCATCAGCAGTGCTTTACCATGTTTACCTGGAGCACTCCACCACAACAACCCCATTCAAGATGGCTATGCTCGTGTCACGGTGGAGGACATAGTCCAAGGGTTTGAGGACCTGGAGATTGACATTGCTACACCTGAAGGGGAGAAAAGACTTGGATATGTCAAGCGCCATTTCATTCTATGGAAAAAGAAGTTTATCAAGTTTCCAGGCGAGGCGCCAAGGACAACAAGTCCACCCCCCTACGATGGTGGTGGTGGTGGCGGTTCACCTACACCTCCGTCACGTCAGCCGACGCCCCCCAGTCCACAACGTCCGGCGGGTGATCAGACGCCGACCCCCAGTCCTCGCCCGGTGGGTGATCAGACGCCGCCCCCCAATCCACCTCCGGCAAAGAAGCAGAAGCAGTCCTGGATTATTAACCCGGACCCTTATGTACCTAAGACCACAAAGGTACCGGAGCCATCACTGAAGCCTCTCCCCACAAGGCCTTGGGAACGTAGTGCCGAGGAAACTGCCGCGGCCGCGGCTGCTGATCATGAGAAATGGAAGGCGGACTGCAAGAAGAAAAGAGAGCCCGAGCCCAAGCCAGTATTTTCTGATGAGCAAAAGAAGTGGGCTAAGTCATTTTTGAGCACACCGTCCCAAGCCGCGAAGAATCTGCCTGATGACTATGCACGTGAACTTCGTAGGCAGGCACTCATGTTGAAGGAGAAGAAAGAGCGGGCGGAGAACCAGGAGAACAAAGCCTTGGAGGAGGCCGAGAAAACGGAATTAGAAAGTAAAAAAAGCGGGAAACGAGTTGCGCAGCTCGGGGAACAAAGTAAACAATCGATTGCCCCGCTTATAGTGAAAGCCGCCGGTCCGGATGACCCCGATATCATAGCAGCTGCGGCAGCACATGGATTGACTATAATGAGTGCCAGAGAACAAGCGGCCAACTTAGGTATTACCCTTCGTGAACTGTTAGGCCTTGATGAGGCGCCAGTGAAGGAGGTAGTAATTACATATGTGAAGAATGGGCCTCTCGTCGAGCCTGCGCAGGAAGAGGATCTACCTCCACAAATGAAAGGTCTGCTGAAATGGTACAAGGGTTACATAAAAAATAAAAACGCCAAAGAATATATTTATGCGGAAGTTAGATATGAGCATCACTTCAAACATTACTATGTACAAATTCATCTGAGTGAATTGTTCCAGCTTTTCAATCTGCGCGAGCTCGACAAATCTATCATCAGTTGCTACGTTCTGTAAGTGATTTATTTCTACCCCATCTCGTTCATATTGCCTGCACTATATATATGTCCTAACTATATTGTTGTGTCCGCTATTATACATGCAGAATGAAGATTAAGGAATGCAGAGTAAGGAACATCCATGATGTTGGGTTCATTGACCCACACATCGTTAATGGATATGTGTTGGAGCATCACCCCGCCGACATGGAGGCAGACCTGTGGCAGTTTCTTACAAAGCAGGAACTCAAAAGTGATATTCTATTTCCTTACCATTTTGGGTGAGTGTTTCTGTCTTGAGCACATTCTCTTTTGTTTACTCCATGCATGGTATGTGGCCGGCTAATCGATGAGTTATGCATGACGTACTGTGCATGTATCGTGTCCGCAGGTTCCACTGGATTCTGCTAGTAATTAAAGTTGACACCTAACAATGTCTCGTCCACGACTCTCTGAATAAGGATCCAAAGCTTTGGGGCGGCATGAGAAGAATGCTGCAGAAGTAATTATTTTCATTCATTTGCGCTCTATATCGATCGGCCTATTTCGTTCATTTCCTAATATCAAGTAACTAATAACTCTCTTGTTCATTTAATTTTCTTTGCCTCGTAGGGTTTGGAGACAGTTCGTAGATACAAAGGTCGGTGAATTCAAAAAAGAGCTAGAATTCAAAAGGTCAAAGGCTAAGAATGGTGAGGATATTCAGCCAGCGGGGACCAATCTATGTGCATACTATGTCTGTGAGATGATCCGGAGATACACCTCTGAGCGGCGGGTTCCGAGTGATACCAATGCTCAGAGGAATAACCTCCGAATGATGCTTAGTCCAGAAGCTCGCTTCCGACCACTTCAAGAGGAACTACCTGGATGGTTCAGGAGGGAAGTCCTCCATCCTAAAGGAGAACACCATTACGAGGACGTAGAACTTTATATGCATTAAATTATGTATGGAAACTTGTTCAAAATTGTATATGGTCATCCGATGATATTGAATATATATTGTATATTCCTCTTGAATTCTTTTTGGTTCTAATTTCAAATTTGTTTGAAATTGTACATTCATATGCATGTATGTAGTACCGTAGAATATGTGAAACTCCTTCAAAATTAAAATAAAGCACAAAAAAAATAAAACAATACAAATTAAACAGAAAACAGGTTTAGGGGGGGGGGGCTAAAACCCTAAACCTGCGGCGGCCTTTAGTCGCGGTTGGCCAGAAGAACCGCGACTAAAGGTCCTCCGCCCCGACGGCCGCCTGGCGCCCACGTGGACGGGCCTTTAGTCGCGGTTCTTAAGCAACCGCGACTAAAGGGGGGGGCCTTTAGTCGCGCCTGTTTGGTCGCGGTTGCGCAACCGCGACTAATGGCAGTTGCGAACCGCGACCAAAGGCCCTTTTTCCACCAGTGGTTTTCCGAAAAGGGTAGATTTTATTTAGTCAAAATGAAGCATCAAAAGGATACAAACACAGTGAACACACACACCCAGCCTCTGCATAGCTAAAATACACACGGACGACACCACGACAAACAAAGGATCACACCAACATTGAGCAAAACTATACAAGACCGAAGCTATGTCTTGGTGAAGTAAAAAAATTCAACGATGATCCACACCGAGCTGCTGACCCGGCGAAGGTAATGCAAGCACACATGATCAAGACGTGGACATCACCACGCAAACTGAATATCATGCACACACCAAGCGAACTACCCAACCACCAAGAGCAGTCCGTGGAACAAAATTCATCGATGCAGTGTGTGGCACTTCGTCTATCAACCGACAAGAGAGGATGTTACTGCCAAAATCCCATATTGGGGACACTTCGGCGATTCCAATCCATCATACTGTGCACATGTTGTCAATCTGGGCATGGCCACTACCCCTAGACAAAATACCACGAGCTGTCACTACACTGCCATGGCCGGAAACGGCCGTCACTAGCCCCGTCGAGCTTCAGATCATGTCCTGGCCATCCGTAATACAACCAGTATCACCAGTCCTACCGCAATGCAACACCTGTGTGACACCGCCACAATGGATTATCGCTACGCGCACACCTCACACTGTCTCCCTGCCTCGTCCACCCAAATGGTACCAGTGAGACAGGGAAGCAGAGGCTGCAGCGTCTACCTCTCTATCAACCTGCAGCCAGATTCGCTGACACTATTACAAGTATCTTCCATAGGTCCCTCTAGTCAATGCAATACTTTGAAAACGATACCCCAAAGGAGGGAGACGACGTAAACACGCCGCCATCGTCCGATCACATAGATCTAGGGTTTCCCACAAAGTTACTTAGATGCATGGTCAAGAACATCACCTCGATGGTGCCATCAAGAAGGGAACGGCGCGCGAGAGCGTCGTCATTGTTGGCTCCGTCCATGATTGGAGACAAGGCTTTCACCTGGATCAACCTCGCAAGCCTCGCACCATGCACCAACTAGTCCACTAGCAAGTAATCGCGGGACGATTCCTACACGCCGCACCACCATCTTGCCGGAGAGGGAGAGGCCCCCATAAACCTCAAAGATATAACTGAAGAGAGGGGTTAACTAGAGGGGGAGAGGTCTGAGGGTTAGGCACTAGTGTTGGCTGGTTGCTAGACAAATTTTATGTTTTTAATTTTCTAAGTCCAAGTAAGTTGATTTAAGAAAAACCACGGAAGAAAGGTAAATGGAAATTCGACTGCAGAAGGAAAAAAGAGGAAAGGAGTCACTCAGGGTGTTACAAATGTTGTCGCATACACCTCCTCCCACAACGCCACCGCCTATTCGGCCGTCTCCACAGCCGTCATTGCCATCACCGTCGCCCATGCCCCTGGTGATTTGTACGTCGTCTACGTATATAATTTAAGATTTTAGTGTAGTGTAAGATTTTACTGTAGTTGTAGCTGTAGATTTTAGTGTAAAATTTCAGGGTAGTGTAAGATTTGAGTGTAGAATTTTTAGTGTAGTGGTAGTTGTAAATTTGTGTGTAGAATTTAGCGTCGTGTTATAATAATTGTGTAGTTGTAGTTGTATATACAATATTAATGTAGCATTCGGTGTAAGATTCTAGTACAATGTAATATTTTAGTTTAGAATTTTTAGTGTAGTTTTGCGAGACTCTGCTTAGGAAATGGGTCGATTACTCGGTGTGTTCTATCATTGTTGTGCGTCCTTCCCTTTCATTACATCAATGTGGATTACCTGGTCGATTACTCGGGGTGTTATATAATGTAATAAATAGCGGATAGAGGCGTCATTCAAGGATTTAGGTCTACTTGCTTTATGCTTATTTCTAATTTTATGGTGGATTTGATAAGAACGCTTTTTGCTTTCTTGATAAATAATAGACAAATATTTTTTATATAACCGGCTTATTTAATTATAATGATAGCAAGTCAACTTCTTATTGCTGTACTTTGATAAATTAAGCGAGCGAGCAGCGGGAATCGAACACATATCTTCTCCTTGGCAAGGAGATGTTTTGCCATTGTACTACGCTCGCTGCGGTGTATGTTTTATAGCATATATCCACTTGGGTCGACCGTCTATATCTGGGTAGACCGTTTCATTTTATTTTCCATTATATTAGATCTTTCCATCCAATACTTGGTAGCGTAGTGAATCGATCATCTGTGGATGTTTAGCCAAGGACTCTAGCCCAGATTCCGATAACTTCTATGATTCTCTCATTATTCAAGGTACAGATAGAAGTGATGTTTTTCTATTCACTTCGTTCAGAAGTGGAATGGACACTCAAGAGAACATGTTTTATGTTCGCATTCCTATTTGAGAGTGCCCGTCCCTCCTATTTGGTTGGAAGTTACCTTCTCACGTTGAGAAAGCTAGGGCTGATCGGACTTCGGCTCACTCTTGCACATCAACGACAGTATTGTCTCCATCTTTCGCCCGTCCAGGGATTAGGGGTAGGGTTAACCTTTGAAAGGGTAGGAGTTGTTAGGGGTATGCAATTTTGTTTCCCCCCTAACCATATATATTAGCATCCGTGCTAATCTCAACACGTCATGAACCTTCAAACTATGCAACACGCTAGCCAAACAAATGCCCCTAGAAAAATCATGTATGATTACGTAGCCTCAGCAGTGGGATCATTCTGACACTGAAAAATCGCGGTACATAAAATTGTTCCTTTGGGGCCTCTATGTTTACTATCATTTACATACTTATCTCCACTTAACCGATATCGACAGATGAGCTAGACATTGATATATGGCTGCCCAGATGAGTTGCTCTTCATTTCCCTGTGTTTCCCATGCCTACAAGATGGAAATGGTTCTCGCTTGCAGTGAAATAATGACGGGGCACCAACCATGATCCTTGACATGAGGATCTATCACACTTAACAAATCAGTTGCACGGTAAATGGGCCGGTTTTGGGCCCTAGCCGATGCCGACGAGGACGAGGGGGATGAGGAGGCGGATGCGGCGCTACCATCTCCACCTACGCCGACGCCTTCCGATTTGTTGTGTCAATTTTTGTGCAGGTTACGATGAAGATGAGGTCGCCTCTACTGTCGACAAGGTCTTGCCCATCGATGATCCGGCTAGGGTTGGGCTTCATGCGGGAGAGACCAAGGAGATGATGCGCCGGGTTGTTCATCGGAGAACGGCGGCGGCGGCGATCCGGCCTTGGAAGACCCCCTTGCCTAAGGTACGTCTACCGAACTTAACTATTTTCGATCTGATTCGGCCGGAATCATGGACTACGGTGACAAGACGAAAAAATGCTCGCCGGGCAGGGCCTCGATCGGCGACGAAGGTGACCGCGGTAGTGCCGCCGGCGGTCACGGCGTGTAACACCCCAAAAATTTAACCAGGTTTTAGTTATTAAAATTTTGCCAAGAGTTTAAAATTTTTGCATGCAAGTATATCTCTGTTGATTTCAAAACTTTTCTTTTAATATTAGGAAAATTTTCCCAAGTGGATCCTTCCAAATTGTATTGGACTTATTTTCCCTCTCATTTAAAAAAACATCTCTCAATCAGGAGATTTATTTATAAAATTATTTCACCCTGAGCTTTATTCATTAAATGACTTGTTTTAAAATTTGGAGCTCTTTTTGAACTACAACCATTTGATATATTTAACTAAAAATTTCACCAAAATTTGGAGATATCATGTGATGTCTCTAAATCACTTTTGTGCAATAATATATTTCATTCATTGGATATTTTGAGTTCTACACCAAGTTTTCAAATCTGGTCCAGTGGGCAATTTTACACTACAACCTATTTAAATATTTCTTTAAAACTTCTACCAAAATTAGGGGAGGTCAGTAGGAGCCTATTATTCCACTTTGTGCAAAAACCTATTTATGTTCTTTGAAAAAATTGAGTGAATCATCCTCTTTTTCATTCTGGTCCAGCCTTGTGATATCTACTGCAACCCTATTTAATTTTGCTCCAAAGATCTTGTGTTTTCTCCTACTTGTAGACAGCCCTACCAAACCCCTAAATCCAGGAGCATGCACCCATTGGATTAATTCTGGTTCATGAAATAATTTCATTTATTTCCTGTCCAGAAATGTAGTTTTGCAAAACTTGCACTAGAAAGTTTCCCCTTTTGTCCAAATAACCTCACCACCCTCTTGTGCATCCAAAGAGACCCTGATCTGGAGGATTTGGCCACCCCAAGAAATGCCTAAGTGCCCTTAGCATTTTGTCAAACACCTTATGGGCATGATCTGTTTTGACATGACTTTTGACATTTGCACTGGGAGCTTGCACCCCTAATAGAACTAACATGTCCACTAGACTCCCAGTGGCTCCTGGCTTGTATCTGTTAAGTTCCAGCCTCACCCAAGCTCTGCAGCATGCACTGGCATTTTTTCAAGCACGTCCCGTGCACGCCCAGAGCGCGAGCAGAGCGTGCGTTTGGCGCACGCGTGCAACCGAGCCGCCGCGTCTCACCCCGCACCCGTTCCGACTCGTGACCACCTGCAGCTAGCTGCCACGCACTCCCCGCCTCACCACTACACGCCAACCCGCCCTGGCACCCTACAGCGCCACCGCCAGAGCACTTTTGGCGGCACGCCGGCATCGGCCGACAGCCTCTGCTCCGTTCAGCGCCGCCCAAGCCACCCCGGCTCGCCACCTGGCCCCTGGCACAGCCCGAACTCATCCGCAAGCGTGTCCGCTAGCGTTCGTCGCCGCCACGACGCCATGCAAGCTACAGAGGGGCGGTTCGCCGGCGTCCTCATCCACCGCCGCGGAACCGACCTCGTCGCGCTATAAAAGGACGCCCCAAAACCTTCCGAGCACGCAGGCGACTCTTAAGCCATCCCCTAGGACCCCTTGGGGAAGCCAATCGACCCGGGGAGGTCATCTTCCCCACCTCCGGCAGCAGCGACCGCCGACATGGCCCCAGCTCTTCCAGCGCGACCAGGGCCTCTCCCTCCCATTTCTCTTCACCAAGAACACCTCCTTCCTTCCAGGAACCCAACCCCCTACGCGGGAACCACATACGCCCCAAAACCACTTCGCCACCGAAGCCTCCTCCGCCGCGAAGCTCGCCGCCGGCAGATCTCTCCGCCCCCACCTACCCGACGACCACCGGGATGACCGCCCTGGAGTGGCGGATCCATCCCCGCCCTTGGGGCCCCGCGAGGAGCCGCCAGTCGCCGGCGACAATCGCCAGAGCTCCGCCTCCGCTCGGGACAGAGGAAGGAGAGGGAGAAAGACTAGTCAAACCTGACTAGTGGGCCCCGTGGACCCACTGTCAGTGACCCACTCCGCCGCCACGCGTGTTAAGTGATAGCGTAAAACCCCAAGTACGTAACCCCTACTTAGATAGCGAATTCGTGGCTGAAACGTTTTCTTTTGTTTTATTTTTAAAAACAGAATTTGACCAAAACTTTGACTGGTTATATCTTTTTAAATACAACTCCAAATGAAATGATTCTTTTTCCTACCTCTCTCAAATTTCACCTAGTTTATTTTAAGATTTATTTGAAAAAAATTCAGAACAACTTTTGGTGCTGTTTTTATTTTGTGTGTTAATTCTTTTATATTGCTAAAATAGGATTTTTGAAGAGAGGAGAAATGTTTCAAGTTTTGGAGTGCACCCTGCCTTTCCACACATTGAAGGCAAGCATTCTGAACCCCGGCATAATATTTTTGTGTGTTCGATGACACGTTCATAACATCACCTCACTTTGGAGAAACTTGTTATTTCATGTGATATGATCATATGCATGGGTGCATGTTATTGATTTCCATGCTGTTGGAAAAGGACACACTTGTGATGATAATCACCCTCATGTGCCTTGCATGCATACCGGCAGGGACCCGGGAAAACCTCTGCCTTGGGTAGGCATGAGTTTGTCGCCGGTCTCCGTCGGGACGGTTATGTCTGGTATGGCATGGCAAGGTGATATGAGCGGTGACTCTGTTGGTTGAAATATATTCGTCATGCTAATCATGCAGGGAATACTTAAACCTCCTGAGTCGACCGTAGATCGAGTCTTGTGCCAGTAACCCCCATACTTGTTTCGTACTACCACTCGTCTCTACAGCAAGTAGAGTACGGTTCAGTAAGTTGTCAACCTCTTTCTAGCACACACCGTACAGAGAGGCCATGGTGGAAGATACCGGTTGTAGCTGGTAGGCAGGCCACCTGGTTCGGGGGCATGGGTGTTTCCGGTTGGGACCGAGAGGGGAGGCCACCCCTTAGAGCGCGCGATATAAATTTGATCCCATGCTACGCGAGGTTGTAGCCTCCCCACTTAGAGTTTTCTTAATAGGTGTCGTGGGTGATTCCAGACACGTGTGAGATAAGCTGGTGTGTGCAAGTTAGGTGTGTTTTCAACAAAAAGACCGTAGACGGAATTAGTCCCGATGGACTAAAGAAATCCGTTACTCGTGGGTAAAGAGTACACCCTCTGCAGAGATTAAACCTATTCGAATAGCCGTGTCCATGGTTAAGGATTACAGTCTGGGATGGGTCAAGTGTCGGTCTTAGTGTCGGTCTTCGGAGGTGAAACTGTTAACCAGACCTGGAACTACTACCTGTGACTTGTGATAATTATGATTATTATTATTGTTGACTAACCCATGATATTATTGTTATTATCGAGTATCTCTGGGATGGTTCTACCTCGGGGATATTCACTATGATTGTTTATTTTAAAGCCCTTTATGTGGTGTCGCTCAGACGCCCGACTGTGGCATTTCTTTTAAAGCCCTTTATGTGGTGTCGCTCAGACGCCCGACTGTGGCATTTATTTTAAAGCCCTTTATGTGGTGTCGCTCAGACGCCTGACTGTGGCATTTATTTTAAAGCCCTTTATATGGTGTCGCTCAGACGCCCGACTGTGGCATTTCTTTTAAAGCTCTTTATGTGGTGTCGCTCAGACGCCCGACTGTGGCATTTCTTTTAAAGCCCTTTATGTGGTGTCGCTAAGATGCCCGACTGTGGCTTTGCTTGTTATTCATTTCATAAATTTTAATACTACTATGTTATTGCAATTTTATAAATAACTTGCTTGCACGCATCAGAGAATTATTTATCTTTTGTGACAGACGTCATGAGCGTAAAATATTTTCAGCACATCATTGTTATATTATACCTGTGTTCATAATGTTTGCGAGTACATTCAAAGTACTCACTGGCTTGTCCCTGGCTATTGTCTTGGCCGGATTTTCTTGCACGAAGAGGAGCAACGCGATGACAGCCCCGGAACCTAAGCAATGGAGATAGCAGCCTCGCGAAGATAGGAGTTAACCTGGTCAGTTGTTCCTGTGGGAAATGGAGTCCCATAGACACTGATGTCTCACAAACCGCTTCCGTCATCAACCACTAGAAACCTAATTGTTGTACTCACAGGCCAGAATGGTCTTGTACTACATATTTTGTATTTTGCTTGAGATTTCTGTATCAAGCTGGAGCCTCATCAGCTAACAGTCTTTTTCTGAAAATTTATTACCCGGAAAACCGGTCGTGACACGGCGATCCGGATCAGGGCGGCTCGCCAGGAGCGTTTGAATTCGCTCCTAGGCCGAGACGAGCTGCATTATGTTGTTGGGCCGGTGAGTATCAGTGGGCTGGAGTCCGTTAGGTATGAGGCCCAGCAGGAACCGGTACAGCTCGATAACGAGGGAGTCGAGCCATGCAGTGTGTTCAAGTCGATGTTGCCGTCTCCCTCACCGCGCCCTAGGGTTCTTCTTCGTCGGACGCCGCGACTTCGTTCCGCGGGGATCGGGCGGGCTCGCCGCATCCTGCCTCTCGGTGCCATGGCCGGGCGTGGGGGTGCGCCGCTGCCCGGCAAGAAGCCGGCTGCGCCAGGCAGGGTGAGCCGCGCCGGTGGCGCTCCGCCGCCGGGGGCTGGCAATGGCCGGGGCGTTGCGCCCGTGCCGGCGATTGGCGCTGAGCGCGGTGGTGTGTTGCCCTTGAATTCTGCTGCGGGTCGTGGAACTGGCGACCCCGGTGGGGCGCCCAATGCGGCAGTGGGTCATGGCGCTGGCGTGTTGCCCGGGGCTCAGCCGCCGATGCCTGGTCTGGCGGGCGTGCCTTCGGCTGGGCGAGGCGGGCCGGTCATCGGTCCTCGTCCGTCGGCACCCGGCATAGCTAGAGTGGCCGCTGCGGGCCGGGGTGCTGCGCCACCTAGGCCACCGGCGCCGGGGAGTCAGGGGGTGATGACGGGCTCGCAGCCTCGGCCGGCCCCGCCACCTCACTTCGTTGCCCGGCCATCTCAGAATCGGGTTGCGTCGGTGCTGTCGCAGGCACCACCGCCGCAAACCAACGCCGTTGGTGGTATTTCGGCTGTGCCCCGAGGTCAATGGGGCAATGATGGTTACAATGCCTATGGAGTTGGTCAGCACCGGCGCTCTTCGTCCACGGGTGGAGGTCGTGGTTATGCTTGGCAGAGCGAAGGCTCGGCAGAGAGGCCATTTATGGGTCCTACCGGTGGTTTTGTCAAGGGGGCATCTAGCCTGGGATATCAGCAGCAGGGTGGTTTCCGCAGTCATCATGGTGGTCGAGGCGATCGAGGTGGCCGGTACCGTCCACGACAACCTCCTCCGACCGTTGTTGTCGAGCAGACGACCGCTGGCGGGGCTGCCGTGGAGCCGGTATTGACCGGTCAGGCTATGGAGATAGTGTCGGCTCTTGATAATGTTCAGGTCCTGAGGATGAGACTTTGGGTGATGTGTCCGTGGAAGTGCCGGACCGGGCTGATTCAGATAGGGCATCCAAGTGGGCGCGCAAGAAGGAGAAAATGTTATGCTATCGCTATGGCGAGAAGGGTCATTTTATTGCTGAGTGTGTGGCTTTGTTATGTGATACTTGTGGTAAGCCGGCACATGATTCGGGGGGATGTCCACTTCTGCGAGATCAGGCACCGTCTCTTATGATGTATGGAGTGTATTGTGCTGAACTCACGTTTTTTGAGTGTCCTAATTAGAGGGAGGTTCCTGGCGAGGCCCTGAGCATGACCACTGGGATTGTCAAGGTGACCAGAGGAGAGGTCTCTGATACCTAGATTGTGTAGAGGCTCCAGGAGTTAGTCCCTGGGGACTTCCAGTGGGAGCTCGTCAGTCTCGCGGATGAGATGTTCAGGGTTGAGTTCCGTTCGGTGGAGTATTTGCAGAGGCCTATGAGTTGTTGGAGTAATGGGCCATGGGTAGCCTCACCCAGGTCCCAGGGCTTATAAAGACTTTGGACCAGCTCCGCCTAGCTGAGCCCAAAGCAGAAGCTCCGCCCTCTGGGGGCCGGCTGGCCTTACGGCCGGCTACCAGAGGCTGGCCGACCCTAGCCAACAACGCTGCGGGTGGCCGGCTCCTGCCCGCCTACCTCTGGAGAGGGCGGCATTAAGCAGGCGGCCGCCTCGTGGCGTCGATACAACCGAGCCCCCATCGAGAGTACAATCTAGGGCATGGCTACAGTGAAGCACGTCGCCCCCGGCGCTCGGGGCAGGCATGGCTACAGTGCTCCATACAGGCGGAGATCTCCGCATGACGGGGCACTGTGCCATGTCTCCCCTGACGTCGCTCCGAGCAGGCGGAGTCCTATTCCCAACGACGGCCTGTCGGTACGGCCTCCCGGCGGCGGGACCTATCGGGCAGAGACCCCATAGAAGACGATGGAATCCCAACCAGTCGGACTCGGGCAAGGCCGGCCTCCAGCACGCGGGCGTCCCTCGCCCCGAGGCAAGCACGCCATTAAGTTGATGAGACCAGGTGTGGCTACAGTGACCTCCCACCAGGTGGCATGACTGTAGCCACACTGAAGATGACCAAGCCCTCGTCACCAACGGCACGACTAAAGTGAGCAGCCACCAACCAGTCGGCGGGGCCCACCAGGCGGCGGGCCCCAACGGTTGGCGGAGATGCCAGAGGCCGGAGAAGCTGACAGCCGGGCCCAGCACCCGGACAGATTACCATTTGTACCTCTGGGGGGTAGGCCTATATAAACCCCCTAGGGCACCCATGCAAAGGGTTCCAACTCTGATAGAACTAGCCAGTTACCTAGGGCAGGGAAGAGCTAGCCTTGCCTTCTCATACCTCTAGACACAACTCAAGGAGCGACTTGTAGCACTAGTGCCTTAGTGATCATGTGGAGACCCCGCAGAGCAGGAGTAGGGGTATTATCTCCACGGAGAGCCCCCAACCTGGGTAAAGTTCGCCGGCGTATGTGTCTATGCCTTATCCCGCTTCCAGCCACCGGCGACATCCTACTTGCCCCCACCATGATAAGCCATCCGTTGCCATATCTCGCACCCAACCACCGACATTTGCCGCCCACCATGGGGCGAGGTGCATCATCTCCCGGAGATCTGCTCTGGACGGGAACCCTGTTCCTTCCTGGCGCGTAAAGCCAGCCCAGCACACCCGACGGCGTCAGCCCCGACGCGCTGCATGGCGCGGAGATCGCCTGCGCGGCGAGCTGCCTCGCCGACCTCGTCGGTGAGATCGACCTCTCCGACGAGCCGGCCTCCGACGCGGGCACCAGCTGCCCTGAGAGCCGCCTCGTCAGCCTCCTCGACCAGCTCCATGTCACCAGCGAGCCTGGTGTGGACCGGGAGTCCGTCGGCTCTACCGATCCGATGATCGTCGACTCCGACACGGCATCGCTCGACGCATTCCCCACCAACGTGGTGGTCTACGACGAGCCGCCTCCTCGCGAGCACAGCGGCGGAAGCACCGTCACGAAGGTGCTCGTCATCAACAGCGGAGAGCACTCGGACGGGCATGCTCAAGACCCCCTCGACACGACTCTGCGCGACCTAACGGCGCCCATTCCAGAGGGCGCGGATGCTGAGGTGCTGGAGGCACGCCGCATCTAGCTTCTCGAGAGCGCTGGCCGCCTAGCCAGCATGCGCCGTCTATCAGATGCCTACCGGCGCGAGATGGATCAGGCCGTTGGCGGCACGCCGGCTCCTGATGGGCTTAGCCGCCTCGGCACGGTTCATCAGCGTGGCGCGACCATCGCCAGCATGTTCGGGGCGGAGCGCCCTGTCTACGCCACGCCTGCAGAGAACATCCGGGCCGCCCAGGAGGTGATGGATGATCTGGACAAATATGACGGCGACGAGCGCCGCCACATGACGGAGCGAGTCCAGCAGCTCCTAGACGCGGCCGCCGTGCAGCACGAAGCCGCCTGCCGCACTGAAGTTCCAGCCCGACGAAACAACGAGCCACCCCCAAGGCAAGATCATGGGGAGACATCTCGGACGCCAACTAGTGGCGCCCGCGGAGGAAAGAGCAACGAGCCGGCTGCCAGCCGCAGCCGGACGCGCCTCTCCATCGAGCGAGACGAGGACGGCCGCCCTCATGCGGTGGAGCGGCGAGGCGACCAGCCGCCTCCTCTGCCTCGTGGAGCGAGGCACCCCACTCCGCCTCCTTTCACGCATCCGACACTCGGCGACCGCCTTGGCCACCGAGAGGGAGTCGGAGAGAACGATGCCCGCCATCGGATCTATCGCCTCAACTGATCCCTGGCGCTAGAAGAAGAAGACGCGCTGGGCCCGCCCTGTTTCAGCCCCCGAATCCGAGATACGCCCAAGTACACTGGCTCTATGAAGCCGGAGGACTAGCTAGTCGATTACTCCACAGCCATCGGTATAGCGAACGGTAACAAGAGTGTTGCCGTGAAGTACGTCCCACTCATGCTTCAAGGCACTGCCCGGACGTGGTTCAACAGCCTGAAGCCCCGCAACATCAACAGCTGGGTGGATTTCACCGAGGCCTTCATCCACAACTTCACCAACACGTACAAGCGGCCTCCCAAGCCCTGGCAGCTTTCTTTGTGCGTCCAAGGGCCCAGTGAATCGACTCGCGACTACCTCACGCGCTGGGCCGAGCTGCGCAACTCCTGCGAGGGCGTGCACAAGGTGCAGGCCATCGAGTACTTCACCGCTAGGTGCCGAGAGGGCACCCTCCTCAAGCACCGGGCTTCTCTGCGACGAGCCTGCAACTCTCGATGAACTGCTGATCATCGCTGACAAGCACGCCAGGCCGACTCCTCCATGAAGGCGGAGATCTTAGTCGATGCATCCGGCAAAGTAGCACCTCAAGCTCCTCGGGCTCCAGCTGGTGAGACCAGTCGGAGACAGCCCCCAAGCGACAACAAGCGGAAGGCCACCCAGCTGGCTTCCAACAGCCGGCAAGTGGCGACAGTCGAGGATCAGCAGCCGGACATGAGCTAGATGGATGTGACTGGTATCCGACAACAATGTATGTCTTATTTGTTCTGAATATATTTATCATGCGAGACCGCGCAGTCATGGATACAAGTGCACGACAGCTGATGTCCAATTTGTTCGATCTAACCGACTCATTCATCTTTTTTTGAACGGGGGGAGTATATGTTATACCAAATGGATGCATCTCCATTTTGGTAGCTCTCCCAAAAAACTAGTACCATGTATTGCAGTCATGGATACATGTATTTCTCATAAAAAATATAATAGTACTATTTTCATATAAAAATATAATTAGCTTGTTATTAATTTGCAAACAAGAATACTCCCTAGGCTGTCGTCCACTTGAGAGGAGGCCTTCTTGTGCAGTACATAAGTTTGATAGTTCACTTCATACGCTTCGTAAGGCGCCTCATAATTTCTATAGGACATGCGATATCTCGAGTTAGGAGTCAAATTACAGCCGAAGGGTCCATATATGACCATCAAAATTGTTTTTATAAAATATTAACCATATATATGTCGACTAAAAGCCAATCTGGCAAAATGTTAAACTGTTGGCTTTTACATTATCCTAGAAACCTCCAAATTAGAAGTTACCGGCCGTATAAGATTCCTTCTTTTCCGTGCTATTCTCTGTTGTATCATAACTGCTTTGCTTAATCCTAAATCTGAATATCCGAGAATGATCCATGCATCTACCATCCTTAAGAAGTTGCTCCCCACTATTGCGCATTGTCCACATTAGCATGATGCTACGTCGATGTTCTCTCAGCGTGCAACGTCCATGTCACCGGTCCAGTCAGATCAGCAATTCTGCACATGCGTAACGCTATGCATGTCCACATTACCAGTCCCGTGAAAATACATCCTACATAACTAGAGAGCACTACTATGATCACCGTGAATGTTAGTGGTCCGTTGTTTTACCATCGCTTCAATTCCCAACTGTTTCGTCCTCCCATAAGCATGTAGGATGCAGCCATGCAATCAACGCGGCAGTCCCCGTCCGTTCCCGTCCTGTCCCGTCCTCTTCCCCCTGCCTGAGTCGCTTGGTTTGTGGAGTTACGATCCAGCGACCAAACAGTCCCTTCGAATCTCACGGCTTCATAGCACAAGTACTGGGTAATCAAGAGTCGGCGACTTGAGAGGAGGCCTTCTGGTGGCCAAACCTGTCGGTCGCCCTAGGCTCCGCTGGCTGTGTTCGGCAGCCGGAGTTGGGGGAGATGATAGCAGCTAGGCTGCTGGAGAGTACCATGTAAAGTTCTCCTAGCGAGTAGCGACTAGGGTGTCTCCTGGTGGCGCATCTCGGTGGAGGAGGGTGCCCTGCACATGAATAAAGCCATGTGATTGCATCCTCGTGGTTGTCCCGCGAGCTCCGGCAAGGCCTGCAAGTGCTGCCAGTGCCAGGTATGTGGGGGAGTAGGAGTAGAATGTACAGTAGACCTCTGTCTGCCTGTAGGTGGGTAGACGGCTGTAGGGATTGTGTCGGAGCGGTGGGTGGCTCCTCATCTATTTTTCAATGTTGTTTTCTGATGATCAATGGAGCTGGTAACAGGGCCAATGTGAGAGGAGCATGGGGCAGGCTGTTCTTTGTGAGAATGGCTTTGGACAGTCGTTCTTCATACTTCTACTACTCATGGGTATTGTTT
The DNA here is from genome assembly GCF_018294505.1 of Triticum aestivum. Taxonomy (NCBI): domain Eukaryota; kingdom Viridiplantae; phylum Streptophyta; class Magnoliopsida; order Poales; family Poaceae; genus Triticum; species Triticum aestivum. Next base: position 39,080,895 of record NC_057795.1, read on the forward strand.
AGATAATTTGGTGTATGCTAGCTTAGGGTGATATGGTAAATTGGTAATGAAATCATGGAGTACTACTTTTCTCAAAGAAAAATATATTCTATTGTTGTTGTTTGGGATCTTGACGATGCCTCTCTTGGTTTTGGCTGCAGGTCGATCCAGCCGCTGCTTCTCTTAGCTATACCGCATGTGATTAATTTTCTTGGCTCCATGGTCTACGGTCACACTGCTGCTGCACTAATTACGCAATGCAGGTAATGATGCTTCGATTGACTCATTCCGATGGTGTATATCTACCCATATTTTGTGCCCCAAGATATTCATGTAAGTAGTTTGCTTCCTTTCTGAGATTCATACGAATTTTGGTCCATGGATTCTATCAAATTAACTCACACACCAACAATGATTTTCTTCTCATATTTAGTTACACTCTATAATTCATATGTAATTAGGACTGTAATAGGTAATGCATTATATAACTTTTGACAACAGGAAAATAGAAAATCTCCCTTTATTTATTCACATTCCTCAGTCCTATTTTTCACCTAATTATTTCTTATTAGAGGGTTGATGTTATAGGTATAATTTCTCATATGCAGCTCCATGTAGAAGATGCAATGTCCTATGTTATTTCCTTATGAAGAAGACACTTTCAATGACGACTTCCCATAAAACAACACACGGTTTCTACCTAAAATTAGTAGTGATGTTACTTAAATTTAGGATTTGTTATCTATAAAGTGATCATGTCAATTTGTAATAGAGTAGAACTTCCATTAATACTCTTCTGGACTGTTCCTGTTATATACCGAATTATTAATATTGTGTACATTAATATCTCCCTTTGTCTTAAATTCTTCTCATATGGATAATGAATAGATCAAGGTTATCTTCTATATGTTGACGTTCATAATCAAAGAAATCATCATGATAAATCTCTGTGAGACTAGCAAGCTTATTCAGGTTGAACCTAAAATTCTCCATTTGCCAATACTTTATTGATCCAAAAAAATGTTCAAAGAAATATAGAATGAGTCATGAGGATGGATAAGCCACAATTTTTTTTAGGGGTGGATAAGCCAAGTGGCGACCCAGGTCAAGCATAGCAAAGTGTTTTGCTCGACGCCTCGATCGTTTGCCTTTTTTAGGGGAACCTCGATTGTTTGCTGCTTCGTGCGTGGGGGCCCGATCAATTCCTGGCCCAACTAGCTGGATGCATCCGCCCATATATCTCCTTTTAGCGTAAAATGCCAGCGGTCAAAACCAACTAGCCAGGCAGCCGTAACATACATACGTATACATTTTTTCTTTGCTCAGAATCAAGGTATGGCGGCTGACATACCCTGCCCACCGGAGGCCTCCGCCAGTGCTTCCAACACATACGCTTTGTAGTATATGGGCAGTCTTTCAATTAACTAAAGATACTTATTGTATTGTGAAATGGCATCATATGGAAGCCATTTACTTCTTCTACTAAATGAATTTCTGCTCATGTAGGTACAGTGGAGAAGACACTCACGCACACCCCCAAAAACTTTGTATTGAATTAACATGTACCACGGCAACCAAACAACAGTACAGACTCTGAATCAGAAGTTATAAGGTGGCCCGTGCATCCTATTGTGATTTCTAAGGTCCTTCCACAGAAACAGAGGAGGAAGTTGGTAAAGTCTAGAACTAGCTGATGGGATTGAGGGGAATCGAGAAAGGATTGAACCTTTAACAGTTCGATGCATATACATGGTTCACAATAATTGCCAGATGTTATCCCAACTTGTGGTTAGATCATGTTCTCATAGATAGGGGATGGCATCCGGAAGTCTTCTTCCAGTATGTGCCAGTAATCATCGGGATACATCATGTGTATTTGCAGCCAAACATCTGAGCAAGATTGGGCGATAACACTTACAGTTAGAATACTTCGTGTATCATCGTATGATGGATAGCGGTGATCAAATGAAAATTCAGTGCTCTCTGATGAAAACACGGAGCCCATTTTTTAGATCATTTAATATAGAGGTACATATTGCAATTAATATTTTTGCCGTGCGGGGTGCTTCTGTACACTCCTCAATAAATATGAAATCTCGTATTTTCATGCTTGTACTGGCTGATTGAGATTAATTGGAAGTTAGTTCGCTAACTCAATGGTTACACCATTCTAATCTCAACACAAAGTTCAATGTGTTCGCAATGCCTAAGAGCATCAACAGCCGGACATAGCAAATCCAGCCCCCTAAATGTCTACGGATGCATGTACAGGCAGTGACTGGTCACCCAACAAATCTCCGCTTGCCGTGTACCTCATACCCTCCCCCCCCCTCCCCCAAATCAATGATATCCATGCAACGTGAGAAACTCTGTTGATCATCAAACGAAACATAGAGATAGCCGGACATAGATCAACATAAATTACATATATGCATACAAAAAAAGTTGAGACCCGTGCAGCAAAGAAAACAACTTACTGTCACACTTGCAGCAAACTAAATTGCGAGGCAATGGAATGAGAGCAGGGCACCGTGATTACAAATCAGATCAAGTTCCAAGCATGTTTAGCTCACACTTAGTGATCCAGCACAAAAATACCTATAGCTTGACAAATATTACTATACCTAGAGGAACAATTGTAACCTCTTTGTAGAGTGGGGCTGAACGCCCAGATGAAATTCATGTCCGGGTGAGGCATGCATCGTGTGAAAACTTTCTTGCATTGTGTATTCTGTTTCTAGTACTTAAACAGATATCGAAAAACATCATACCAATGTTTACCAGCGCTACACACTTGCTAAGAGTATAAATTTGATATATCGGTGCTACAGAATACATAGTACCAATGTTTGACTGCAAGAAGCATTTTTTTACTTCATTATCAAAGTAAATCATACACCACGAATTCATCGGTAATGGATATTTAGTCTTTGTATTATTTTGTAACATAAATTGTTACTAAATTGCATGTCGTTCTCTGCAAGATTGCTAGTTATCTCTATGTTCCTCCAATTACATAGGCCTGCAACATTCATAAGGTTTGTCAGGTTCCTGGTTGGCTAATTGCAGTGAAAAGATGTAGGGGGCATACAAAATTTAGTATGATAGTCTTTCGGTTTAAATGATGATACATATTGCATTATGTAATGTATTATATGGAGGACTCATTCACTTCTACTCCCTCCGTTCCTAAAGATTAGCCCTTTTAGAGATTTTAACACGGACTACATATGGATGTATATATACATATTTTAAAGTGTAGATTCACTCATTTTGCACCGTATATAGTCCGTATTAGAATCCATAAAAGGACTAATATTTAGAAATGGAGGGAGTACAAAATAAATTTCTGCTCATGCATCAAACAGTGAAGCGAAGCGAAAATCCTTGTATTGAATTAACATGTACGATGACAACCAAACAAGACATATTCGGAATAGTGTAAACTACACTGCACATAGCTCCGTGCAGTCTACCCTATCCCTCAAGGCTTGAAGCGAACCAACGTGCAGGTGAGCATTGAGCCTCTTCTTCATCGTCTCTGCACTCAGGGCTTATAAACAGCTGCGAGTGCCTCTCGCTTGGCGAGGTGGGACTAAAAAAACAGCTACAGAAAGAATCAACTAAAAAACACCTGCAGAAAATAAATAAGTAATTAGACGGGTTCATTGGTACCGGTTGGTGGCTCCAACCGGGACCAATGCCCCTCTTTAGTCCCGGTTGGTGGCACCAACCGGGACCAATGCCACTCTTTAGTCCCGGTTGGTGGCACCAACCGGGACCAAAGCCCTCTGCTTCCGGCCCTTTGGGCTGCTGAAAAGAGGCCTTTGGTCCCGGTTGGTGCCACGAACCGGGACTAAAGGGGGCATTGGTCCCGGTTTGTGCCACGAACCGGGACCAAAGACTTTGCTATATAAGGAAAATTTCAGAACCGCATCCGCACTTCGATCTCTCCTCCTCCTCGATCTCCCGACGCTGCGCGCCGTCGCCTGCCGCCACTTCGCCGTCACCGCCCCGCCCCGACGCCGTCGCCGCCCCGCCCCGCCCTGCCGCCCCGACGCCGTCGCCGCCCCGCGCCGCACCTCGCCGTCGCCGTCGCCGTCGCCGTCGACCTCGCCGTGAGCAACTTTTTATGATTTTTGTTAGATTTTTTAAGATTTTTTTGTAGTTTATAGATTTTTTTTGTTAGATTAGATGTGTAGTAATTTAGATATGTAGTTCATAGTATGTTGATTTAGATTGTGTAATTAATTTATTCATAATGTGTTAGATTTTTTTTTCTGTTAATAGATTTTTTTGGTGATATTATTGTTGAATATGCATGTTTGGTGATATTATTGTTAATACATTTTTTAGGTGATATTTAGATTGTGTTAGTAAGTACTAATTTATTTTTTTGGTAATACAATTAGTTAGAAAAATATTAGTTAGTTAGAAAAATACTATTTTATTTTTAGTAAGTACTATTTTATTTTATTTATAGTAAGTGCTTCATATATAGTTTGTAGTAAGTGCCACTTTATTTATTTATAGTAAGTGCTACTTTATTTATTTATAGTAAGTGCTACTTTGTTTCTAGTAAGTACTACTTTATTTATTTATAGTAAGTGCTTAGTAGTTGAACTAGATAGTTGATTTAATTAATAAAACTACTTTATTTAACTATATATAGAAGTAGTTTGTAGTAAGTGCTACTTTATTTATTTATAGTAAGTGCTACTTTATTAATTTATAGTGAGTGCTACTTTGTTTTTAGTAAGTACTACTTTATTTATTTATAGTAAGTGCTTAGTAGTTGAACTAGATAGTTGATTTAATTAATAAAACTACTTTATTTAACTATATATAGAAGTACGCAGTTCCCGCATCGACGTCGGTGATGCCTATCCCGCATCCTCGTCATCGTCGACTCGGCGGTGGAGGCCTGCTTGATCAGGGCCACGTTCGGGACTGGGCTCCGCCGGGCTAGTATTGGGAGGTGCTACCTTCTGGGGGACGTAGGTTGGTGAGGAGGCAGCCCGTTGTTGACCTGATCCTTGTTTGGTGGCGGTCGCGTGGGCCAGTGACGGTGCCGAGGCTTCCGAACACCGCGGAGGTGGTACGTCACCGTGTCAGCGAGGAGGACGTCTGTCGCTACATGGTTGCGTTGGAGAGCAGGTTCGACAATACCTCGCAGGTTCTCCAGGGATCTCACTGGAGCTATGATCCTGTGATCGTTCCTTATCTTTGGGTGTCCACCGCCCGCGACGATACCCGTCGGGCGCTACGGTTCTAGCTGTATTAATTAGCTATGCTATATGTATGATAGTATTCGAGGAGTATTCGACGATGTACGGACACAAGAGATGATGTACTTTTGGTTATAATTGAATGCATGCTAATTTGAATATTACTTTATTTTACGATTTGGTTTTGCTTATTGAATGCTCATATTGGAAAAGTACTCCTACTTTGAATGCTAAAATTGAAGAGCACTCTATGCAGAAATCTAGGAGCCCCCTCCATCATCCACACCGTCGTGGGGGTAGCTTCTTCTTCATTCCCGTGTGTTAGACAATTTGTTGTAATAATGCACTCGGGAATGAAAGGAGGAGCTACGTACCATCACTGATAGTCAACCCGTGATTAATAATAATGATCTAATTTAGGTTTTTTAGTACATATATTTAATATTTGAATTATGAGCTTAGGCCGGAAATGTCGTACTCGGACGATGAAAAACGCCCGGTGGAGTGCGACTGGTGCCACGACCGAGGTATGTGCGACAGGTTCATTGAGCTGGACGAAGATTGGCGCTTCAGCATTAAGCTCGAGGAGACCTTCGATATTCATACGGTACGCAACGACGGCATTTATTTTTTTTCGTAATTAAGCACAACTTCAACTATTTTAACGTGAATTTTTCATCTTTTCCAATTCGACTAGCTTATCCCATGCTTTGCAAGACGCTATGTCTTGGAGAGGATGGGTTTTGAAGACCATGAAAGTATGGAAACCAAAAAAATTATCCTAAGTACCCATCATGGTGTGAATTTTTAAGTAAAGTTGTACAATGCTCAGAGTGTAACCCATTTTGGTTGCAAAAACTGGGAAGCACTTTGCAAGATGTATGATTTTGATGAGGATATGCTTGTCACCATGGATCTTGGTGATCCTACAATCGCGCAAGAGAGATCTTCGATTTTCGTCCTTGTGGATACACCTCCAATTCTTCACCCATGTGAGCTTAACATAGTTATTAAATAATTTATATTGTTTATTTCAAAATAGTTGACAACTTATTTCCATTGAAAGCTTATTTTCATTCTTCAAAGAATGTGAATTACAATATCTATAATCAAACTCCTCAACATTATGGTCAACTATTTCATTCTTCAAAGATTTTTTACTATTTCGACATCCGTGCATCTTTTTGCACACTTCTAAAACTAGTACATCATTGCTAACTACAAGTTATTACTATGTTTTTCAATACATAATCCCGAATGATTGTGTGCCTAATCTGATGTATACGCACGGTAGCCTTCATGTTTTGAACATACAACCAGGTCTTCCTACGAATCTGAACTGTCCATACCGGGCTTCTAAAAGAAGTGGAGACATGACAATCAAAGAATGGAAAAAATGTATGGACAGTCGTAAGGAGCTTCTTGGAAGCAAAATTCAGTGAAGGGCAAGAATTGGAGACAGGATGATCGCCATTCTTCATAATGGAGAGTCAGGGTCTATATTGTTTTATGCTATTTTATCTTAAGGGTGTTTAGGTCATGTCCTACCTGATATTGATGATCATGTGCTAAGAACAATTATGTAGGGTTGGGTTCGATGACTATGAGGATGATGATCATATGACTTATTATTAATAACGAGTAGAAAATGTATGATGATGCATGATTAGTAGGATTTGTTATTATATATGATGATGAATGATGCGAGCATGCATGAGTTATTATATCAGCGGGTGAAATGAACATATATAGCAGCAGCGTTGGTAAACCAAGGACGAAGATATAAGAGAGGACACTTCTCTTTATTAGCTAGCTAATAACAACCTAAAAATAACCCCCAAAACCCCTAAAGCAGCCACTTTTCTAAAAAAACATGGACTTTTGGTCCCGGTTGGTGCCACCAACCGAGACCAAAGGCCCCCTGACTGGGCTCGGCGCACAGGGCCGCGTGGAGGCACATTGGTCCCGGTTTGTGTTTGAACCGGGACTAATGGACGGAGGTATTAGTAATGACCCATTAGTCCCGGTTCATGAACCGGGACTAAAGGCCTTTACGAACCGGGACTATTAGGTGTTTTTCTACTAGTGATCCCATGCGGCCCACAGAGCATTCATGTCTTCTTCTATTTTTTCGCGAGAAAACTTCCAATCTGTTCATCAACCGTCAAGATAGTACAACAAACACCAGGAGTAAAAATTACATCGAGGTCCGTAGATCACCCAGCGACGACTTTAACCACTGGAGTGAGCCGCGGATTTGCCGCCATCATCTCCCCTCCATCACCGCAACCGGGCAAAATTCTATTGTAGTAGACAGTCAAAAAGTCACTTATTTCATCTTGAGGGAGGTGCCACCGCCTCATCTTTCTTAGGAGGACATGAACCCTACCCTTCTAAGGTCTTAGGGCTACAGGAGACGAGGCTGCCTAGCGACTACGGGGCGAGAGCCCACGGAAACCCAAGGCTTCTTTTGCTCTCCTCTATTTATCTCATGCAGCCTCCAATCCAAATTAAATTTTGCGGATTACCGTTTGTTTGTTGCTTTTCCAAGCGACTCATTGTTTGTACAAGACCTCACGCAAGTATATTGGTCAGATTTTGTGTTAAAAAGTGAGATGGGACTATTTTATTGGCAAACAAATCTCTTTCTTGCATAGTTATCGTTTTATTAGACAACCATAGTCATCAGCTAGCTCTTTTTTTGGCGAGAAGTCATTAGCTAGCTCTGCCTTTGTTTGATAGTTATCTTTTTTAGGTGGCCGTGAGATCAAACAACCATACAAGCTGCAGTAGTTTCTTTTATTCTAGAAAGCCCACCCATATACTTACGGCCCACAATAAAAAATTTGAAGGCCTACTTGCTTGCTCGGCTCCTGGCCCAGTACTGGTGAAGCCAGACGCAGCCCCAAGCAGCAATCAATCCGACAACAAAGATACAAAGTTAGGAACCACCTCAAATTAGTACCACCTCATGTATATATTTTTTAAATACAAAATCACTTAAACGGGACGAAACTAAAAATATCACCTTGCTTTATTAGTAGGGAGGATATAGATATAGATATGTGGCCCGTAGTTTCCGTAGTGTTTAGCACCACTAAATACAATTTGTTTTCCACTAATAATGATTTGTTTTGCAACGACCCCTTACTGAAAAAGGCTTTCACCCTGCTTTATATATACATCACAGCCAGTGATGCACAAAGTACAACAATGAAAAGTAGAAAGTATAGAGCAACAACAAAGCACGAGTTACATAGCATCAAACATGTTAATGCTAAGGGCATCAGCTAACCAAGCCCAAGAAAAGGAAACACCGGTATGATGTGAATCATCAGAGGTAGTATGGCTCCAGAGGCGGCAGAGAAAGGGGCGGCGACAAGCGGATGACCGACAAAGCGACTTCCATAGCTGCAAAAATCCACAGCATATATAAATGGCATCAGTAGCACGCCGCAACGGAGTCCACTCTAGTTTCTTGCACATCGTCTACAACCTCCACGAGAGGACCCCGATCCCAATCCACATAATGTGGCGGTTGTCGATCCAGTTCCCCAACGCCGAGTACTTTCGGGCGACGGCGATGATCTACGGCGATGAATAGCGACGAAGTTTCTACCGGCCGATGCACTCTGGACAAGCTCCTTTACACCAAGATGCACCACAGTGAAAAGCTAGTAGCCTTGCTAGCTGATCGATCCTTGTTGTGTAGGTAGGCCAATGAATTACTACACACTCGTAACTAGCTAGCTAGCGATCGGATCGACAAAACTCTGGCAGAAACAACACATGACGAATAACCTGTAGGTTTTCCGAAAAGGGTGGATTTTATTTACTCAAACTGAAGCATCAAGAGGATACAAACACAGTGAACACACACACCCAGCCTCTGCATAGCTAAAATACACAAGGACGACACCACGACAAACAAAGGATCACACCAACATTGAGCAAAACTATACAAGACCGAAGCTATGTCTTGGTGAAGTAAAAAGAATCAACGATGATCCACACCGAGCTGCTGACCCGGCGAAGGTAATGCAAGCACACATGATCCAGACGTGGACATCACCACGCAAACTGAATATCATGCACACACCAAGCGAACTACCCAACCACCAAGAGCAGTCCGTGGAACAAAATTCATCGATGCAGTGTGTGGCACTTCGTCTATCAACCGACAAGAGAGGATGTTACTGCCAAAATCCCATATTGGGGACACTTCGGCGATTCCAATCCATCATACTGTGCACATGTTGTCAATCTGGGCATGGCCACTACCCCTAGACAAAATACCGCGAGCTGTCACTACACTGCCATGGCCGTCAACGGCAGTCACTAGCCCCGTCGAGCTTCAGATCATGTCCTGGCCATCCGTAATACAACCAGTATCACCAGTCCTACCGCAATGCAACACCTGTGTGACACCGCCACAATGGATTATCGCTACGCGCACACCTCACACTGTCTCCCTGCCTCGTCCACCCAAATGGTACCAGTGAGACAGGGAAGCAGAGGCTGCAGCGTCTACCTCTCTATCAACCTCCAGCCAGATTCCGTGACACTATTACAAGTATCTTCCATAGGTCCCTCTAGTCAATGCAATACTTTGAAAACGATACCCCAGAGGAGGGAGACGACGTAAACACGCCGCCATCGTCCGATCACATAGATCTAGGGTTTCCAACAAAGTTACTTAGATGCATGGTCAAGAACATCACCTCGATGGTGCCATCAAGAAGGGAACGGCGCGTGAGAGCGTCGTCATTGTTGGCTCCGTCCATGATTGGAGACAAGGCTTTCACCTGGATCAACCTCGCAAGCCTCGCACCATGCACCAACTAGTCCACTAGCAAGTAATCGCGGGACGATTCCTACACGCCGCACCACCATCTTGCCGGAGAGGGACAGGCCCCCATAAACCTCAAAGATATAACTGAAGAGAGGGGTTAACTAGAGGGGGAGAGGTCTGAGGGTTAGGCACTAGTGTTGGCTGGTTGCTAGACAAATTTTATGTTTTTAATTTTCTAAGTCCAAGTAAGTTGATTTAAGAAAAACCAGGGAAGAAAGGTAAATGGAAATTCGACTGCAGAAGGAAAAAAGAGGAAAGGAGTCACTCAGGGTGTTACAAATGTTGTCGCATACACCTCCTCCCACAACGCCACCGCCTATTCGGCCGTCTCCACAGCCGTCATTGCCATCACCGTCGCCCATGCCCCTGGTGATTTGTACGTCGTCTACGTATATAATTTAAGATTTTAGTGTAGTGTAAGATTTTACTGTAGTTGTAGCTGTAGATTTTAGTGTAAAATTTCAGGGTAGTGTAAGATTTGAGTGTAGAATTTTTAGTGTAGTGGTAGTTGTAAATTTGTGTGTAGAATTTAGCGTAGTGTTATAATAATTGTGTAGTTGTAGTTGTATATACAGTATTAATGTAGCATTCAGTGTAAGATTCTAGTACAATGTAATATTTTAGTTTAGAATTTTTAGTGTAGTTTTGCGAGACTCTGCTTAGGAAATGGGTCGATTACTCGGGGTGTTCTATCATTGTTGTGCGTCCTTCCCTTTCATTACATCAATGTGGATTACGTGGTCGATTACTCGGGGTTTTCTATAATGTAATAAATAGCGGATAGAGGCGTCATTCAAGGATTTAGGTCTACTTGCTTTATGCTTATTTCTAATTTTATGGCGGATTTGATAAGAACGCTTTTTGCTTTCTTGATAAATAATAGACAAATATTTTTTATATAACCTGCTTATTTTATTATAATGATAGCAAGTCAACTTTTTATCACTGTACTTTGATAAATTAAGCGAGCGAGCAGCGGGAATCGAACACATATCTTCTCCTTGGCGAGGAGATGTTTTGCCATTGTACTACGCTCGCTGCGGTGTATGTTTTATAGCATATATCCACTTGGGTCGACCGTCTATATCTGGGTAGACCGTTTCATTTCATTTTCCATTATATTAGATCTTTCCATCCAATACTTGGTAGCGTAGTGAATCGATCATCTGTGGATGTTTAGCCAAGGACTCTAGCCCGGATTCCGATAACTTCTATGATTCTCTCATTATTCAAGGTACAGATAGAAGTGATGTTTTTCTATTCACTTCGTTCAGAAGTGGAATGGACACTCAAGAGAACATGTTTTATGTTCGCATTCCTATTTGAGAGTGCCCGTCACTCCTATTTGATTGGAAGTTACCTTCTCACGTTGAGAAAGCTAGGGCTGATCGGACTTCGGCTCACTCTTGCACATCAACGACAGTATTGTCTCCATCTTTCGCCCATCCAGGGATTAGGGGTAAGGGTTAACCTTTGAAAGGGTAGGAGTTGTTAGGGGTATGCAATTTTGTTTCCCCCCTAACCATATATATTAGCATCCGTGCTAATCTCAACACGTCATGAACCTTCAAACTATGCAACACGCTAGCCAAACAAATGCCCCAAGAAAAATCATGTATGATTACGTAGCCTCAGCAGTGGGATCATTCTGACACTGAAAAATCGCGGTACATAAAATTGTTCCTTTGGGGCCTCTATGTTTACTATCATTTACATACTTATCTCCACTTAACCGATATCGACAGATGAGCTAGACATGGGAAGGAGGACCACGACATTGATATATGGCTGCCCAGATGAGTTGCTCTTCATTTCCCTGTGTTTCCCATGCCTACAAGATCGAAATGGTTCTCGCTTGCAGTGAAATAATGACGGGGCACCAACCATGATCCTTGACATGAGGATCTATCACACTTAACAAATCAGTTGCACGGTAAATGGGCCGGTTTTGGGCCCTAGCCGATGCCGACGAGGACGAGGGGGATGAGGACGCGGATGAGGCGGATGCGGCGCTACCATCTCCACCTACGCCGACGCCTTCCGATTTGTTGTGTCAATTTTTGTGCAGGTTACTATGAAGATGAGGTCGCCTCTACCGTCGACAAGGTCTTGCCCATCGATGATCCGGCTAGGGTTGGGCTTCATGCGGGAGAGACCAAGGAGATGATGCGCCGGGTTGTTCATCGGAGAACGGCGGCGGCGGCGATCCGGCCTTGGAAGACCCCCTTGCCTAAGGTACGTCTACCGAACTTAACTATTTTCGATCTTATTCGGCCGGAATCATGGACTACGGTGACAAGACGAAAAAATGCTCGCCGGGCAGGGCCTCGATCGGCGCCGAAGGTGACCGCGGCAGTGCCGCCGGCGGTCACGGCGATCCGGATCAGGGCGGCTCGCCAGGAGCGTTTGAATTCGCTCCTAGGCCGAGACGAGCTGCATTATGTTGTTGGGCCGGTGAGTATCAGTGGGCTGGAGTCCGTTAGGTATGAGGCCCAGCAGGAACCGGTACAGCTCGATAACGAGGGAGTCGAGGCATGCAGTGTGTTCAAGTCGATGTTGCCGTCTCCCTCACCGCGCCCTAGGGTTCTTCTTCGTCGGACGCCGAGACTTCGTTCCACGGGGATCGGGCGGGCTCGCCGCATCCTGCCTCTCGGTGCCATGGCCGGGCGTGGGGGTGCGCCGCTGCCCGGCAAGAAGCCGTCTGCGCCAGGCGGGGTGAGCCGCGCCGGTGGCGCGCCGCCGCCGGGGGCTGGCAATGGCCGGTGCGTTGCGCCCGTGCCGGCGATTGGCGCTGAGCGCGGTGGTGTGTTGCCCTTGAATTCTTCTGCGGGTCGTGGAACTGGCGACCCCGGTGGGGCGCCCAATGCGGCAGTGGGTCGTGGGTGATGCGCCACCTAGGCGTGTTGCCCGGGGCTCGTCCGCCGACGCCGGGTCTGGCGGGCGTGCCTTCGGCTGGGCGAGGCGGGCCGGTCATCGGTCCTCGTCCGTCGGCACCCGGCATAGCTGGAGTGGCCGCTGCGGGCCGGGGTGATGCGCCACCTAGGCCACCGGCGCCGGGGAGTCAGGGGGTGATGACGGGCTCGCAGCCTCGGCCGGCCCCGCCACCTCACTTCGTTGCCCGGCCGTCTCAGAATCGGGTTGCGTCGGTGCTGTCGCAGGCACCACCGCCGCAAACCAACGCCGTTGGTGGTATTTTGGCTGCGCCCCGAGGTCAATGGGGCGATGATGGTTACAATGCCTATGGAGTTGGTCAGCACCGGCGCTCTTCGTCCACGGGTGGAGGTCGTGGTTATGCTTGGCAGAGCGAAGGCTCGGCAGAGAGGCCATTTATGGGTCCTACCGGTGGTTTTGTCAAGGGGGCATCTAGCCTGGGATATCGGCAGCGGGGTGGTTTCCGCGGTCATCGTGGTGGTCGAGGCGATCGAGGTGGCCGGTACCATCCACGACAACCTCCTCCGACCGTTGTTGTCGAGCAGACGACCGCTGGCGGGGCTGCCGTGGAGCCGGTGTTGACCGGTCAGGCTATGGAGATAGTGTCGGCTCTTGATAATGTTCAGGTCCTGAGGATGAGACTTTGGGTGATGTGTCCGTGGAAGTGCCGGACCGGGCTGATTCAGATAGGGCATCCAAGTGGGCGCACAAGAAGGAGAAAATGTTATGCTATCGCTATGGCGAGAAGGGTCATTTTATTGCTGAGTGTGTTTCTTTGTTATGTGATACTTGTGGTAAGCCGGCACATGATTCGGGGGGATGTCCACTTCTGCGAGATCAGGCACCGTCTCTTATAATGTATGAAGTGTATTGTGCTGAACTCACGTTTTTTGAGTCTCCTAATGAGAGGGAGGTTCCTGGCGAGGCCCTGAGCATGACCACTGGGATTGTCAAGGTGACCAGAGGAGAGGTCTCTGATACCCAGATTGTGTAGAGGCTCCAGGAGTTAGTCCCTGGGGACTTCCAGTGGGAGCTCGTCAGTCTCGCCGATGAGATGTTCAGGGTTGAGTTCCCTTCGGTGGAGTATTTGCAAAGGCCTATGAGTTGTTGGAGTAATGGGCCATGGGTAGCCTCACCCAGGTCCCAGGGCTTATAAAGACTTTGGAGCAGCTCCGCCTAGCTGAGCCCCAAGCAGAAGCTCCGCCCTCTGGGGGGCGGCTGGCCTTACGGCCGGCTACCAGAGGCCGGCCGACCCTAGCCAACAACGCTGCGGGTGGCCGGCTCCTGCCCGCCGACCTCTGGAGAGGGCGGCATCAAGCAGGCGGCCGCGTCGTGGCGTCGATACAACCGAACCCCCTCGAGAGTACAAGCTAGGGCATGGCTGCAATGAAGCACGTCGCCCCCGGCGCTCGGGGCAGGCATGGCTACAGTGCTCCATAAAGGCGAAGATCTCCGCATGACTGGGCACTGTGCCATGTCTCCCCTAACGTCGCTCCGAGCAAGCGGAGTCCTATTCCCAATGACGGCCTGTCGGTACGGCCTCCCGGTGGCGGGACCTATCGGGCAGAGACCCCATAGAAGACGGCGGAATCCCAACTAGTCGGACTCGGGCAAGGCCGGCCTCCAGCACGCGGGCGTCCCTCGCCCCGAGGCAAGCACGCCATTAAGTTGATGAGACCAGGTGTTGCTACAGTGACCTCCCACCAGGTGGCATGACTATAGCCACACTGAAGATGACCAAGCCCTCGTCACCAACGGCACGACTACAGTGAGCAGCCACCAACCAGTCGGTGGGGCCCACCAGGTGGCGGGCCCCAACGGTCGGCGGAGAAGCCAGAGGCCGGAGAAGCTGACAGTCGGGCCCAGCACCCGGACAGATTACCATTTGTACCTCTGGGGGATAGGCCTATATAAACCCCCTAGGGCACCCATGCAAAGGGTTCCAACTCTGATAGAACTAGCCAGTTACCTAGGGCAGGGAAGAGCTAGCCTTGCCTTCTCATACCTCTAGACACAACTCAAGGAGCGACTTGTAGCACTAGTGCCTTAGTGATCATGTGGAGACCCCGCAGAGCAGGAGTAGGGGTATTATCTCCACGGAGAGCCCCCAACCTGGGTAAAGTTCGCCGGCGTACGTGTCTACGCCTTATCCCGCTTCCAGGCACCGGCGACGTCCTACTCGCCCCCACCATGATAAGCCATTCGTTGCCATATGTCGCACCCAACCACCGACATTTGCCGCCCACCGTGGGGCGAGGTGCATCATCTCCCGGAGATCTGCTCTGGACGGGAACCCTGTTCCTTCCTGGCGCGCAAAGCCAGCCCAGCACGCCCGACGGTGTCAGCCCCGACGCGCTGCACGGCGCGGAGATCGCCTGCGCGGCGAGCTGCCTCGCCGACCTCGTCGGCGAGATCGACCTCTTCGACGAGCCGGCCTCCGACGCGGGCACCAGCTGCCCTGAGAGCCGCCCCGTCAGCCTCCTCGACCAGCTCCATGTCACCAGCGAGCCTGGTGTGGACCGGGAGTCCGTCGGCTCTATCGATCCGATGATCGTCGACTCCGACACGGCATCGCTTGATGCATTCCCCACCAACGTGGTGGTCTACGACGAGCCGCCTCCTCGCGAGCACAGCGGCGGAAGCACCGTCACGAAGGTGCTCGTCATCAACAGCGGAGAGCACTCGGACGAGCATGCTCAAGACCCCCTCGACACGAATCTGTGCGACCTAACGGCGCCCATTCCAGAGGGCGCGGATGCTGAGGTGCTGGAGGCACGCCGAATCTAGCTTCTCGAGAGCGCTGGCCGCCTAGCCAGCATGCGCCGTCTCTCAGATGCCTACCGGCGCGAGATGGATCAGGCCGTTGGCGGCACGCCGGCTCCGGATGGGCTTAGCCGCCTCGGCACGGTTCGTCAGCGTGGCGCGACCATCGCCAGCATGTTCGGGGCGGAGCGCCCTGTCTACGCCACGCCTGCAGAGAACATCCGGGCCGCCCAGGCGGTGACGGATGAGCTGGCCAAATATGACGGCGACGAGCGCCGCCACATGACGGAGCGAGTCCAGCAGCTCCTAGACGCGGCCGCCGTGCAGCACGAAGCCGCCTGCCGCGCTGAAGTTCTAGCCCGACGAAACAACGAGCCGCCCCCAAGGCAAGATCATGGGGCGACATCTCGGACGCCAACTAGTGGCGCCCGCGGAGGAAAGGGCAACGAGCCGGCTGCCAGCCGCAGCCGGACGCGCCTCTCCATCGAGCGAGACGAGGACGGCCGCCCTCATGCGGTTTAGCGGCGAGGCGACCAGCCGCCTCCTCCGCCTCGTGGAGCGAGGCACCCCACTCCGCCTCCTTTCACGCATCCGACACTCGGCGACCGTCTTGGCCGCCGAGAGGGAGTCGGAGAGAACGATGCCCGCCATCGGATCGATCGCCTCAACCGATCCCTGGTGCTAGAAGAAGAAGACGCGCTGGGCCCGCCCTGTTTCGGCCCCCGAATCCGAGATACGCCCAAGTACACTGGCTCTATGAAGCCGGAGGACTAGCTGGTCGATTACTCCACAGCCGTCGGTATAGCGAACGGCAACAAGAGTGTTGCCGTGAAGTATGTCCCACTCATGCTTCAAGGTACTGCCCGGACGTGGTTCAATAGCCTGAAGCCCCGCAACATCAACAGCTGGGTGGATTTCACCGAGGCCTTCATCCGCAACTTCACCAACACGTACAAGCGGCCTCCCAAGCCCTGGCAGCTTTCCTTGTGCGTCCAAGGGCCCAGCGAATTGACTCGCGACTACCTCACGCGCTGGGCCGAACTGCGCAACTCCTGCGAGGGCGTGCATGAGGTGCAGGCCATCGAGTACTTCACCGCTGGGTGCCGAGAGGGCACCCTCCTCAAGCACCGGCTTCTCTGCGACGAGCCTGCAACTCTTGATGAACTGCTGATCATCACCGACAAGCACGCCAGGCCGACTCCTCCATGAAGGCGGAGATCTTAGTCGATGCATCCGGCAAAGTAGCACCTCAAGCTCCTCGGCCTCCAGCTGGTGAGACCAGTCGGAGACAGCCCCCAAGCGACAACAAGCGGAAGGCCACCCAGCTGGCTTCCAACAGCCGGCAGGTGGCGACAGTCGAGGATCAGCAGCCGGACATGAGCTAGATGGATGTGACTGGTATCCGACAACAATGTATGTCTTATCTGTTCTGAATATATTTATCAGGCGAGACCGCGCAGTCATGGATACAAGTGCACGACAGCTGATGTCCAATTTGTTCGATCTAACCGACTCATTCATCTATTTTGGAACGGAGGGAGTATATGTTATACCAAATGGATGCATCTCCATTTTGGTAGCTCTCCCAAAAAACTAGTACCATGTATCGCAGTCATGGATACAAGTATTTCTCATAAAAAATATAATAGTACTATTTTCATATAAAAATATAATTAGCTTGTTATTAATTTGCAAACAAGAATACTCCCTAGGCTGTCGTCCACTTGAGAGGAGGCCTTCTTGTGCAGTACATAAGTTTGACAGTTCACTTCATACGCTTCGTAAGGCGCCCCATAATTTCTATAGGACATGCGATATCTCGAGTTAGGAGTCAAATTACAGCCGAAGGGTCCATATATCACCATCAAAATTGTTTTTATAAAATATTAACCATATACATGTCGACTAAAAGCCAATCTGGCAAATGTTAAACTGTTGGCTTTTACATTATCCTAGAAACCTTCAAATTAGAAGTTACCGGCCGTATAAGATTCCTTCTTTTCCGTGCTATTCTCTGTTGTATCATAACCGCTTTGCTTAATCCTAAATCTGAATATCCCAGAATGATCCATGCATCTACCATCCTTAAGAAGTTGCTCCCCACTATTGCGCATTGTCCACATTAGCATGATGCCACGTCGATGTTCTCTCAGCGTGCAACCTCCATGTCACCGGTCCAGTCAGATCAGCGATTCTGCACATGCGTAACGCTATGCATGTCCACATTACCAGTCCCGCGAAAATACATCCTACATAACTAGAGCGCACTTCTATGATCACCATGAATGTTAGTGGTCTGTTGTTTTACTATCGCTTCAATTCCCAGCTGTTTCGTCCTCCCATAAGCATGTAGGATGTAGCCATGCAATCAACGCGGCAGTCCCCGTCCGTTCCCGTCCTGTCCCATCCTCTCCCCCCTGCCTGAGTCGCTTGCTTTGTGCAGTTACGATCCAGCGACCAAACAGTCCCTTCGAATCTGACGGCTTCATAGCACAAGTACTGGGTAATCAAGAGTCGGCGACTTGAGAGGAGGCCTTCTGGTGGCCAAACCTGTCGGTCGCCCTAGGCTCCACTGGCTGATGGCATCCGGAAGTCTTCTTCCAGTATGTGCCAGTAATCATCGGGATACATCATGTGTATTTGCAGACAAACATCTGAGCAAGATTGGGCGATAACACCTGCAGTTAGAATACTTCGTGTATCATCGTATGATGGATAGCGGTGATCAAATGAAAATTTAGTGCTCTCTGATGAAAACACGGAGCCCATTTTTTAGATCATTTAATATAGAGGTACATATATTGCAATTGATATTTTTGCCGTGCGGGGTGCTTCTGTACACTCCTCCTTAATAAATATGAAATCTCGTATTTTCATGCTTGTACTGGCTGATTGAGATTAATTGGAAGTTAGTTCGCTAACTCTATGGTTACACCATTCTAATCTCAACACAAAGTTCAATGTGTTCGCAATGCCTAAGAGCATCTACAGCCGGACATAGCAAATCCAGCCCCCTAAATGTCTACGGATGCATGTACAGGCAGTGACTGGTCACCCAACAAATCTCCGCTTGCCGTGTACCTCATACCCCCCCCCCCTCCCCCAAATCAATGATATCCATGCAACGTGAGAAACTCTGTTGATCATCAAACGAAACATAGCGATAGCCGGACATAGATCAACATAAATTACATACATGCATACAAAAAAAGTTGAGACCCGTGCAGCAAAGAAAACAACTTACTGTCACACTTGCAGCAAACTAAATTGCGAGGCAATGGAATGAGAGCAGGGCACCGTGATTACAAATCAGATCAAGTTCCAAGCATGCTTAGCTCACACTTAGTGATCCAGCACAAAAATACCTATAGCTTGACAAATATTACTATACCTAGAGGAACAATTGTAACCTCTTTGTAGAGTGGGGCTGAACGCCCAGATGAAATTCATGTCCGGGTGACGCATGCATCGTGTTAAAACTTTCTTGCATTGTGTATTCTGTTTCTAGTACTTAAACAGATATCGAAAAACATCATACCAATGTTTACCAGCGCTACACACTTGCTAAGAGTATAAATTTGATATATCGGTGCTACAGAATACATAGTACCAATGTTTGACTGCAAGAAGCATTTTTTTACTTCATTATCAAAGTAAATCATACACCACGAATTCATCGGTAATGGATATTTAGTCTTTGTATTATTTTGTAACATAAATTGTTACTAAATTGCATGTCGTTCTCTGCAAGATTGCTAGTTATCTCTATGTTCCTCCAATTACATAGGCCTGCAACATTCATAAGGTTTGCCAGGTTCCTGGTTGGCTAATTGCAGTGAAAAGATGTAGGGGGCATACAAAATTTAGTATGATAGTCTTTCGGTTTAAATGATGATACATATTGCATTATGTAATGTATTATATGGAGGAGTCATTCACTTCTACTCCCTCCGTTCCTTAAGATTAGCCCTTTTAGAGATTTTAACACGGACTACATACAGATGTATATATACATATTTTAAAGTGTAGATTCACTCATTTTGCACCGTATGTAGTCCGTATTAGAATCCATAAAAGGACTAATATTTAGAAATGGAGGGAGTACAAAATAAATTTCTGCTCATGCATCAAACAGTGAAGCGAAGCGAAAATCCTTGTATTGAATTAACATGTACGATGACAACCAAACAAGACATATTGGGACTCAGAGAACATAATAGGACATCTGGTGGCCCTTTCTCTCTACACTCAAAAGAAATACTGATGCAATTTGGTACAGCTATTACTTCTCATCCCCTTCCATAGAAAGAACTGCAGAAACATATTTGAGAAAGAGTGAGGAGGACATTAGCAAAATATATAACCATACCAACTGAAGCAACATGATTCGGTTATGGGTAAAGCCAATAATAACATGACGGTTACATCATACTAACAATGAGCATGATCTATGTTAGCATGACTTGAGGATATATCAAATGACGGCTGATAATATACAACACCCAAAAGTATCCCACAAGTGTGTGCAAGTAAACTTGGCGGCATGCAACATCTATCGGCAGCCAGAGCATGTAAAGATTGTCGAGAAGCAATAGAGAGTGTAGAAGTTATACCACCGTATGAGGATTATCTTTTTTTAGTTGCTTGCACAAAGTGAACCAAGAAGCTAGGAGAAAAACTCCGTTACACTATGCAAATTTATCATGTCTTCTAATGAAATAAAGCTCCTACCCACACTGTATACTCTGAAATCTATCTTCTTCTTTTTAAAGTGTGAACAGACCCCTTGAGGTCTTGACAAACACCGCACATTCCACATAATTGCAAATGATACATTCCACCAGTCGCAAATTAATTTTTTGTGGTGATTATACAGAATCAGGCAGCCTCGTACCCCAGCATTGTACCCCTTGTCTTGCCTCCTCCAGGGCGATCCGGGGGAGGGGGGGGGGCAAAGTACAGAAAAGTATATTTCCCTCAGTGAGAACCAATGTATCAATCCAGTAGGAGGAACACACAAGTCCCCAATAATTGCACCTACACAAACAAATAAATACTTGCACGCAATGCGATAAAGGGGTTGTCAAACCCTACACGGTTGCTTGCAAGGATGAGATCTGATAGTGATAGATATAAAAGATAAATGAAAGAGCAAAATCAAATAAAGGATAATAAATTGCAGCCAGGTATTTTTGTGTTTTTACTTTATAGATCGGAAAGTAATATGATAAAAGATAGACGCGGGGGCTCTGTTGGAAAAGGCAGTGTCTAGGAGACGCTTAAGCGATAGGCGATGGCCAAACATCTTGCCTAGGTAGGGCAAGCGAGACATTGTACACCCAAGGGAGAAATCATGCCATATTGCACTCATATGTCAAACTGGCCAAATTTCAATGGCAGTCAGGGGCAGATCTAGGAGCTTGTTGTGGGTCCCATAGCATCCCCTATAAAAATGGAAAATTAGTTTACATAGTCTATTTGACAAAAAAAAATTGGACTGTTTGTTTGCTTTATGGTAATGCTTAGGCTTAGTCATGCTATTTTTGTGTAACTTATCAAAAAATACCTATGCATTGATGTTTGGCACCCCAGTAATTAGGTCCTAGGTCCGTCACTAATGGCAGTAGCTAGAGTTAACTTATTATATGCCCTAAATTTACATCAATACACATATAATAACTGCATATATACCTTGATAGTAAAACTATATTACACTGCGCCTAGGGCGCTTAAGCACCGCCTAGGAACTAGGTGAAGACCAACCGTCTTGCTTACACCTTTATATTTTCCAACCTTGCTGGGAGCCATAGTTTTCACTAGAGGCTTCTCTCTCGAAGAAAGCATATGGTGGGTGAACAAATTACTGTTGAGCAATTGATAGAAAATTGTATAGTTATGACGATATTCAAGGCAATGATCATGTATATATGCATCACGTTGGAGACAAGTAAATCGACTCCTGCCTGCATCTAATATTATTACTCCACACATCGACCGCTATCCAGAATCCATCTAGTGTATTAAGTTAACAAGAACTGAGTAACGCCTTAAACAAGATGACATGATGTAGATGGATAAATCTAATCAATATGAATAAACACTATCTTTTTATCCTTAATGGCAACAATACAAATACGTGTCATGTCCCTTTCTATCACTGGGATTGAGCACCGCAAGATTGAACCCATTACAAAGCACCTCCCCCATTGCAAGAAAAAACAATTTACTTGGCCAAACAAAATCAATAGATCAGAGAGAAATACAAAGCTATAACAATCATGCATAAAAGAGTTTAGAGAAGAATAAAATAATATTCATGGATGATATGATCATAAACCCATAATTCATCGGATCTCAATAAACACATCGCAAAACAAGATTACATCGACTAGATCTCCAAGAACATCAAGGAGAACATTTTATTGAAGATCAAATAGAGATAAGAAGCCATCTAGCTACTAGCTATGGACCCGTAGGTCTATGGTAAACTACTCACGCATCATTAGAAGGGCAGCAAGGTTGATGTAGATTCCCTCCGTGATCGAATCCCCCTCCGGCAGAGTACCAAAAAAGGACCCTAGATGGGATCTCACGAAGACAGAAACTTGCGATGGCGAAAAAGTATTTTTGGTGTGCCCTCTGGATTTCGGGGAATATTTGGATATTTATAGAAGAAGAATTTTTGTTGGAGGACTCTTGTGAGGCCCACAAGCCTGGAGGGCGCGCCTCCCCCTGGAGGCGTGTCCTATGAGCTTATGTCCACCCCATGGCCTCCAGGTCTCTTCCGGAAGCTTCTTGGGTGTCTTGTGGTCCAAGAAAAATCATTAAAAAAATTCATTCCATTTGGACTCTATTTGGTATTGATTTTCTATAATGGCAAAAAACAAGGAAAAAAATGACAACTCGCACTTGGGTTAATAGGTTAGTAACAAAAAATGATATAAAATGGCATAAGAATGCATATAAAGCATTCAAGATTCATAATATAATAGCATGGAATGATAAAAAATTATAGATACCTTGAAGATGTATCAAGTATCCCTGGGCTTAATTCCAGCTCGTCCTCGAGTAGGTAAATGATAAATCAAAAAATTTAATGTGGAATGTTACCTAGCATGTTTATCATGTAATCATTCTTTTATGTGGCATGAATATTCAGATCATAAGATTCAAAACATTAGTTTAGTATTAACATAAAAACAATAATACTTTAAGCGTACTAGAAAGTAATCATGTCTTTTCAAAATAACATGGCCAAAGAAAGTTATTACTACAAAATCATATAGCTTGTTATGATCCCTCTTCTCAACACAAACTATAAATCATGTACTACCCTAATGTTAGCCAAGCAATTGGTTCATGCTTTTTAATGTGCTTAAGCTTTTTCAACTCTTCACGTAATACATGACCGTGAGCCCTGAATATAGCACTATAAGTGGAATAGAAGGCGGTACTAGACAAAAGAAGGGAGAAAGTCTCACATCGACTAGGCAAATTTATCGATTATGGAGATGTCCATCATTTGATATCAATGTGAGTGAGTAGGGATTGCCATGTAAAGGATGCACTAGAGCAATAAGTGTACGAAAGCTAAAAAAACTACGTGGGTGTGCATTCAACTTGCTTGCTAATGAAGACCTCCGGCATTTGAGGAAGCCCATCATTGGAATATACAAGCCAAATTATATAACGAAAAATGCCCACTAGTAATATATGAAATTGACAGCGTAGGAGACTCTCTATCATGAAGAACATGGTGCTACTTTGAAGCACAAGTGTGAAAAAACATAGTAACATTGTCACTTCTCTCTTTTTCTCTCATTTTTTTCTTTTTTTCTCTTTTTTTGGTGGGCTCTTCTGCCTTTTTTTCATGGGCTCATTTGGTCTTATTTTTATTTTATACCTCATATGAGACAGTGCTCTAATAATTACGATCATCACGCTTTAATTTACGTATAAGTCAAAAATTACAACTCATGGTGAAAACTCATAATAACAGAACGGTTTTACATATGGGGAGTGAGAGCACTCCACATTATCGAGTTTGTAGGTGTGAGTGGTGGCCTCGGGTGGATTGATGTATATTCTTGTCAGACCTTTGTGAAGTAATTGATAAAGATGTTTGCATGTATCAATTGATGCAGAGGTCGGTGGTTTAACCTCCTTTAAAAAAAAGATGTATTAGCCGGCAATGGAATGACCGCTAGTCAAAATCCAGCATGACTTTCATTATCCAGTAGACTTGTACTCCCTCCGTAAACTTTTACAAGAAGTTTTTCATCACTAAAAAGGGAATATGCATTATAGTACCACAAATAATTTGGGCAACGGTACAGCCACATCATCAAAAAGGGCATATACCACTGCACAGCCACATCATCAAAAAGGGCATATACCACTGCACAGCCACATCAACACCGGATGCGGGAAGCCAAATCCCATCGAATCTCTCTTCATCTCTTTTTATTTTTGACAGTGTAATCCAAATGAATCTCGAATTATATCACATAAATACGATAACATGCATTTACTCAATGATGATATATATTTTCCATCAAGGGTCACTAATCTAGTGAGGTTTACCAAAAAATGACTATGAGTTCGTTCTAGATGAATTGATTGAGAAATTAATTGATCTAGTACAGTACAAATGCACGGTTGGAAGCACGTGTCTTATGACTAAAAAACAATCTCTACAATCTGTTTTAGCTTAAGTGCTGAGTTGTAACCGAAGTGGCCAAAGATCAGCCAAGCATATTCCAGAGTGTCTAATTGAAACATGCCCTGCAAAAAAATGACATATAAGATTACCCTTCCCATGGAAACAGAGGCCCCTGAAGAACAACATTTTTTTTCGTTCACCATTAGAGATCTTCCGAAACCGCCCCCGAATTGTCCACATCGGCGATTCCTCATCCGCCACAACTTCAGGCCACTCCCCGCCCCCTCTCCTTCGCCTGGGAAAAGCCCTGTCTGGTGGACGTTTATGGCAGGACATCCCGTGTATTCTCGAGCTCCGGCTTGGTTTATTTCTCATGTCTAACTTCCCTTCCGAAGTAGGTGTGCACCACCATCGGCTATCATCCCTCCTTCGATCTATGGGGCTTGGGTGGTATTCAACAGGGACGAGGCCTTTGTGATGCCGCCTACAAAACCTCTGGCAGCGGCACATGCCATACTGGCTCTTGGTAAGCGATGCTGAAGGCGGGCTCTCAAGCATGTAGCAGTGTTCTCCTAGAGGTGGTGCGACAACTACAACGAATTTGTTAGTTTGCTGCTGTGACGGCCAGTGCTAGTGGCGGCGGATCAAGGCCTTCCCAGACTTGGCTTGCCACTACTGGAATCAGGATCTTTGCCATCAGCCAGCTCTTTGCCGTCTGCTAGCTGACGGCAAAGAAGGTCTTTGCCATCAGCTTACAGAAAGCTGACGGCAAAAAAAAAGCTGACGACAAAGGGAGTGTTTGCCATCAGCCTGCTCTTTGCCGTCAGCTAGCTGACGGCATAGAATTTTTGCCGTCTGCTAGCGGACGGCAAAGAGGATGGGTGGCCCACTAACGAGAACGATCTAACGGATATTATTTTTGCCGTCTGCTAGTAGACGGCAAAGAGTCCGAAAGCGGACGACAAAGAAAATAATCTAACGTGTCTAAAGGCCGCCCCGGCCCCAGCAGACGGCAAAGAATAAACGCAGCCATGGAGACGGATCGATGACTTGGCACACACCCACCCACGACCCACACAGCCCCGGGCCCCACCCACGATGCACACACACCCACGCCCAACCCACGCACACACACCCACGTTGGATCCCATCTCTCTCGTCTTCCTCGATCCCCTTTCTCCACCCCACGCCGCCGCCAGATTCCGGCGATCCCCGCGGTTCCCCACTACCTAGCTCTCCTCCCCGAGGTCACCTCTCCCCGCTCACCATCTCCACTGACCGGTTTCTCTCCTCGCCCAGGAGAGCCACGCCCAGGCACTGGTGGTGGTGCGCCGCGAGGAGGCCCCAGCGGCGTCGAGCTGCTGTTGTTGTGGGCACAACGCCGTCGGCGTGGTCAGGATGGTCGCAGCCCTTCAAGATTCTCAATGGCGGCATCTCGGCGTTGATGACGCAGTCGACGGCGAGCATCGGCGGGTACATGGCGTTGGGGTACCGGAGGGTGGCTGGCGTGCAGCTCTACATCAACCACCTCAAGCCTGCCCGCCTCGGCGACCGCATCAAGGCCAAGGCGAACCCCATCCGGTACCTCGACCCCGACGCGTACTTGGACAAGGTATGTGTGCCGCCACTGCCGCCGCCGCCGGCGGCGTGTCCCCGAGTGACTCCGTGAGGTTCTGATTGGTTCGGTGTCTGGGTTTTGGTGTGCAGGACCAGCTGCTGGACGCGGTGCATTGGATCCGGCAGGCGGTGGGGCTCGCCTGCGGCCTGCTCTGGGGCGCTGTCCCCCTCGTCGGCGCCTTCTGGATTGCCCTGTCAGTCCCTCCCTCCCTCCATCCACAAAGCCCCAACCTTCTTCTTTCCGTTCAGACATAGGCATAGATTTAGGTTCATTGTTAACTGA
The DNA here is from genome assembly GCF_018294505.1 of Triticum aestivum. Classification (NCBI taxonomy): domain Eukaryota; kingdom Viridiplantae; phylum Streptophyta; class Magnoliopsida; order Poales; family Poaceae; genus Triticum; species Triticum aestivum. The sequence continues at coordinate 39,107,210 of NC_057795.1, forward strand.
ATTCGTAAGCTCATCTCACACTGAATTTGGGACCTCTTTCCCATCATGTAGTATAGTACTAGCAAGTCAGTCACACATGAATTAGTACATGAGTCTAGCGATTCTGTTAACCGAATTATTTTAGAAACTCGCTTTGTTTTGCCTTTCATTGATCACAGCGACAGGTCCGAGGAGGTGGAGTGAGTGTTAGATTCGCTGTGAATTGGAGGTTCGTTAGCCTCGTCTCTGAGCACTCGTCACCAGCTCAGCAACAAGCATCGCAGTGGTTATGCGCTATCTCTGGTATTAGATGTGACATGAGCTGTTCAATCAGCTCTTTGTTTGGCGTGGCCGTCAGCAAACCAGCAAACCAACGCAATTGCCGCATATATGTAGTGGGATATGAACTGATCTTAGTTTCTCTGTGCTCATTATTAGTTCAATAAATTGGCAAATGGCTGATGATGTATGATTGACTGGCTTTATTCATCTTGCTAGAGTTACTTGGAAATATTGACATTCTCAAACCAAATATGAGGTGCCCTTTATTCAGTCCATGGGAGTATATGTAAGTTGACTGCTTCAAACCCAATCCGTGCTTGCTGTTTAGTGAATAAATATGCTGGTAGAAAATTGCAAACTTCGTAATATGAATAAATATTTGATGGTAAGTTGCGATGAAGATTAAAATTGTATTCGCCCACAAGAAAGAAGATTAACATTTTATTACATACACTAATCTATCTAGCACCAATGTCACGCAGTCAATTTCCTTTATCCTTAGCATTTTTATGGCATACCTTCTTCTATTTAGAATCTTTGGTTGCAATCAGTTCTTTTTTCCGCAAAAAATGAAATCAGTTTCTTTTACTTTTAGCATATGTACTTAACAACTGAGGTGCCAGTGAAAAAGTAAATTTATTTTTATTTAGTATTTGGTGGATCCTCTGTTTTTATAGGTTTCAACATTACTGCCTCCATATAGCTTTTTGCTGATATACGTTGATGGTTTGATGTGTCGCTCCTAGTCCGAATGTTAGTTTTTTTTACTGGACCTTCCTTTTTGACTGGATATTGTTTATATACGTGACTGATTCGTAATCCAGCTGAACTTTCTTTTCATGTACATGATGGAGTTTGCATCCATATATTATTGTACGTGTCGAATGATAGACTTGTACATTTAATTATGGTTCATGTCTTCGAATATACTCCCGTTATGCATGTTTTTAGACTTATTTTAATATTATTGCTGTTATTACGTGCATAGTGCCGTGGAGATGAAATAACATGCTCGTGTACTAATTGACTATACGCTAGCCTGGCTTGCCATTGGAAGGTGGCGTATGGACTATGGACTCATTTTTCTTAAGCTGGCCATGTGATTCCTTTTGCCTATAAGATGGCCGTGCCGTTGGCTGTGTGGACTCTGTATGCCTTTATGCCGCCATCAAGTTGAGGTCAACGAATCACTGCCGTTCATTTATCATAACTTTGTAATTCTGAATCCCCTCCTTTCGTTTTCTATCGTTTTAGTAATATTGAATCTGGTTGCTGCTATTCATTTATGTATGTGAAGGAATTGGATAATGTGCTCTTTTTTTGTTTGCAAAATGAAGGACGCTGCATCCAGGTAGTGGGAATAGTTAGTCCTTGCTATCAATAGTAGTAGCATTATTCACTGTGGAGTGTGATGGAATTTGATGATCATCTACTTTTGCCTATCATCTACTTCTGATGTTTTCCTTGAAAGTGACACGTGATCTTTCTTTGTTTTTCTTTAGCTGATAGTATGATAACTGCTTGCTTGGCAGAAGTTATGGTTGTGATGTTTCTTAGATAAATAAAGAAACTGAGATTTAGTTCGATTTGGAGCCCCTCTTGTTTTACCACAGTTCTTTCTCTTAGAGTTGTATTTTTACCGCAGGTTTTGGATTGGGAGGGGAAAATGCTCTTCTTTCAGTCTCTGTTGAAGTCAAACCCATCCATGCAAAATCTGTACTTAGTAGAATTAATCTAGATGAATATATATGCCCTGCAGTTTTATCGTGCATGCCATTCAACTAACTTGCTCTTGTCCATGCAGACGGAGTAGCAGGACGAGCAGCAGTAGCAAATCAGTCTGATGATGATGGGGTGCGGGAGGCAATGGTGATCATGCTGATGGCATGAAGAAGGCTGATGACCACAACCTGGACCTGTTGGCATTTCGAGTGGCAAACATAGGCGGCGTGGAGACAACAACCTGGACCACCAACCTCCCTTGCCTTTTTAATTTTGGTTGTCGTGGTTGCATCACCGGCGCGGTCGCAAATCAATATGTAGTGTGCTTGTGGTGTTGGGTCTGGACTGCAGTGTCCATCCAGTAGGTTAGGTGTTGTTGCTGCTAGATCCCATGATGCTCACCTAAGTTTTGTGTTATGTGGAGGCCAACCTTTGTGATCTTATTTGTCGACACTTGTGTGATCTCGTCTTACTTTGTGATACAGGTGGTATGATATATATGTTTTTATGGATGATCTTGTCTTATTTTCCTGTGGTCTGTGTTGATATTTGTGATATATGCATGCGCTATACATATGAATATGAATTGCTGAACAAACTGTAAATCAAAGAGATGGCAAAGAAGGAGATTTGCCGTCTGTGCATCTGGACACTTTGGACACTTTGCCATCTGCTGGCAGACGGCAAAGAAGCAAAAACTTTGCCATCTGCTGGCAGACGGCAAAGACCTTTGCTTCTTTGCCGTTAGCCGCAGACGGCAAAGGCCTGTCGTTAGCCACCTAACGGACTAACAGCGCAAATTTTGCCGTCTGCTTTCTTTGCCGTCCGGTGCTGATGGCAAAGGCTCCTTTCCCGTCAGCCGCCAAAAGCAGACGGCAAAGTAGCTCTTTGCCGGATCTTACATTGCCGGAGCCTGTTGCCGTCCGCGGCGGACAAGACCTTTGTCGTCTGCCATTCATGCCATTGCCGTCCGCCGTGGCAGACGACAAAGTAGCCGATTCCTGTAGTGTGCGACAAGTAGCGGCTCCCCCGGGACCGCCCGACGGCTAGGTCGGTTATGCAGTGGCGTTGTAACAGGAACAACGACTTATGGAAGTGATGCAATGACAGAGTGGCAGGATGCGGCTCTGGCTTGTCATGTCTTTATTCCGTCCGAATCTACCACATTAGATTGGTAGTATGTACATCCTTGACTGGGGTTTGCATCATGCAGCTCTCTTCGGGAATGTATGTAGCGGAATGATCCAAATCTCAATTTCTCGTGGTCACAGTGTGTGGATGTACACCTCTATACAATATCATCTTCTTCGGAAAGTCATGAGAGCAGCACACAATGTCTTTGGTTCAATAGTGCTATTTTGAGTCCCATATCTTCAGCTCCAGAGTGAAGACCCAAGGTCCGGCCTTCGATGGTTGAAGCTAGCAATAGTGGTGCCTACGTGCCATTTCTTTGTTGAAGGCATTGCTTTGGAGACTCCTGAGACATTCTTTCCTGGGTGAAAACCCAATATCGGAACTTCAACGGTTGGACCCGGCAACAATGATGCTTGTGTTTAGCTCCCTACCTGAAGGCGTTGCTATATGGTCATCTATATGTATTGATATTTGATACTAGTCGGATCTGCAAAGTTTCGGATTTCTTTGATTTGTTTTGCGAAGTTTTCGATCATGGGTGTAGTAGGGGTGCAATGTCCGTGGGTGTAGAACAGCCACACTCGTTGATGCTAAGGCATAATCCAAAAAAAACTTTTCAAGTTTATGTAGTTTTATTTCTGTTGGTATGTGGATTCTTGAGGCATTACTTGCTTGAATGTCACACTCATCGCTGCAGGATTCCTAGTCGGTGGAAGTTTTTGCTTTTCAGCACCATTGATTTGTATGGGGAGTGAATTAGTTCATGAAGTACCATGCATGAGCATTATCCCACAATCTCTTCCGTTGGTTGTCTATCCTTCATGAAAGCATCAAAATTTAACCAAGCTTGGCATACCCAATCGGGACACAGCCAAAAAATGGGTATTGACTCGTCAAGAATCAAACCCACTAAAACATCCTTTAAAGGGTAATACCAGATGTAGAGGCCCGTTGCACGGGCTCAATCACATTGGATGTCGTATTCGGTTCGCCGGACAACTTCCGAAGCGAAGACTTGATCTTCGACATCATCCCTTTCCGCAGTGGCTATCACATACTGCTCGGACGAACATCGTCTGCCCGCTTCAATGCGCTTCCGCACTACGCTTGTCTAGAACTAAAAATGCCACGCCCAAGCGGTGTTATAACAGTTCAAGGAAACATGGATCGTTTCCTCTGTACTGAGGAACACATCGCAGCCCTCGCAATGGAAGTACAGGTCGGCTTTATCAAGCCCAGCTCCAGATCCGCATTTAAACCACCGGACCCCGTCAAACAAGTCCGGACTACCCCGCAGAATGGTAGTCCATCTCATCAGGATCGTGACTAGCAATCCAGCCTCTGCCTTCGCCCCAACCAAACAGCGGTGTATGTACCGCGTGCTCATAATTACGCACTAAAAATACCATGTACGACGATGGAGGCATATCGAGGATGAGGTCCACAATACGGCTCAACCGTGTCCGGACCCCATCTATCTTTTTCTTAACTTCCTTTTCCTTTTCAGGATCGTTACAACCTACATCGCCCTTTTTATGGTGTCAAAGGGCCCTTTTTCCGGCCCCTTATGAAAAAAAATTCATTAATCCTCTCAAAGGATCACACACCAAGGCGAAAAGAAGTGCAGATGTACGACGGAGTACCTAAAGGATCTTTCAAGATCACCTCCCCTAATGTTCTTAAATACTTGTACACAGCTTTCCCTTGCACTCGGCATGTAAAATAGCCTTGATGCTTATAGCATTATCTGTATAAAATACGTTTTAACATATCAATCAGACTATAATGGAAACAATTTTTCGCCCAAATTAGTTGGTACTGGCTTATTCCTTCTTCACTATTCTTTTTTATCATCTGATAGCCATGTACACCTCGGCCTGACCTAAATTGCCAGGGGCTCCATTCAACCGCGTATATCTATTAAAATTATTATAAGTCTGAACACTTTCACAAGTGCAATTCGGCGTCCCGAATCTAGCATTATATGCATCAGCTCCGAATCATGTCTTGGGTCAATAGTTTGGTTGCCTGACTCCTGTGGTTACTACCTTACGTTCCGATTGTTCGGCTAAGAAAGTAAAGCGAGAACTACTACGATTGTGTTTCTGGTTGGCCGGACAAACACCTCAGTAGAGAAAGGCGAAAACTGACTGTCATGATGCGGCGAGAGCTGGTCAGCTATTTGTTGACTCAGTATAAATCTCTTGCGGTTTTTTCGTGTCACATGAAGGACTAGTTTTAACCTGGTCAGGTGTTTACAGCGCCCGAGTTCGGATCGCCGGTCAATACCAGGGGCTGCGCCTATAATTCTATCGTCAAACTCCTATGACTAAGTGAGAGTGATAAAGCCGCATAGTGTGATTGCCTGGTTCGCCGCACTAGCACCTCCTTCAAGGACCAAATCGTTGAGTTAAGTGTGTTTCCGTGCTGTCCCGAACACCCTCGTGGTATCTACGTGAGGGGCTAAAGCCGACGACTGGCCAACTCTCAGATTAATAAACGGCCGCAACGGAGGATAAATAAATCCAGAGAAACAAGACTAACATTATACTGTTAGAATAATCTTGATGTTTAGGTTTAAAGCATAGTTAGCTAGGAGTCTACGTAGTGTGTCCTAGTAAGTTTAGCTAATCGTGTTCAATCTAGCCGGTGATTGATTAGTAGATTATAGGCAAGAGTACTAGTCCGTGTCCTGGTAGGTTTTTTAGGTGTGCGTCCGTGTTGTATTTGGAAGTCCAGGTTGAGTCGGTTTGCTTGCCGTAGGTCTAGGTCCAATATATATGGAGGTATACGGGCGTGAGATTGTAACACGAGGAAAAGAGAAAAATCAATAAAGAGAGAACAAGGCACGACACGTGCCTTTGGCCAAAAGTTCTCGTGTGCGCGTGTTTGTCGTGATTTGATGTGATCGATCCTGTGGACGAGTTCCAACAATTGGTATCTAGAGCAAGGTCGATTTGAAGCCGTGCTTGCCCCAGGGTGGCGACCCGACTAGCGCCTCGAGGCGGGCGATATGGTCGCTGGGTGGTGCAGCGACGAGGAGGAGCGGGCAATGAAGTCGCTAGGTGGTGCAGCGACGCAGAGGATTAAGCAATCGTCGTTCGGCGGAGCGACAAGGAGGGAGGCGGTAGGCTGTATTCGGCATAGTGATGGAAGGAGATCGTTGACGGGAGTAGTGGTGCCGAGGTGCGGTGCCGAAAAGTCGTCAAGATCGTCGTTCGAGGGAGTCAGATGAGTCAAGGAGTCATGCGTATTTGCACGGTCAGTCATCGTCGTTGCGTCAGTGAGTCCTCGTCGTGTCCAAGTGCTTGTCTCTGTGTGGATTTGTTGGAGTGGAAGCGGTGCGCACGGTGTTCCGTGAGTTATGTTCACGTCCTCGTGGAGCGTCCTGGTTGCGGCCAGTGTGGATTCGGTGTGATGCCGAAGGCGGACGATGGTAGGAGAAACCATCGTAAAGCGAGGATGTGTGCGGGCAGTGGAGAGTGGATCTGCTGCAAGCAAGTACAAGGAGTATGGTGCGGACCGAGTGCAAGGCAGCGGCCAAGCAATGGCGGTGGCACAACATTGTAGAGCAAATTAGAGGTTCTGTATGTTTCCAGGCGGGTCATACTCAGTGTACGGATATGACGGTTGTGTCGATGAGTCGACAAGATGCGGATCTTCAGCGAGTCAAGATCGAAGAAGCACAGAAGACCAAAGTCAAGATTAGTAGGAGATTGTTAGAATAATCTTGATGTTTAGGTTTAAAGCATAGTTAGCTAGGAGTCTACTTAGTGTGTCCTAGTAAGTTTAGCTAATCGTGTTCAATCTAGCCGGTGATTGATTAGTAGATTATAGGCAAGAGTACTAGTCCGTGTCCTGGTAGGTTTTTTAGGTGTGCGTCCGTGTTGTATTTGGAAGTCCAGGTTGAGTCGGTTTGCTTGCCGTAGGTCTAGGTCCAATATATATGGAGGTATACGGGCGTGAGATTGTAACACGAGGAAAAGAGAAAAATCAATAAAGAGAGAACAAGACACGACACGTGCCTTTGGTCAAAAGTTTTCGTGTGCGCGTGTTTGTCGTGATTTGATGTGATCGATCCTGTGGACGAGTTCCAACATATACGAACGCTTTGTTTTCATTACACAGTTTAGGCATTGCGGATACATTCATTCAAACATCACGTCCTTCGAGCAGAGGCCCTCTATAATACGGGATCCTTCAAAGACGTCGTTGAAGTACTTCTCCAGTGTACGATGCTCCTTGCCTGCGGGCGGTCCTTCGGTTGCAAGACTAGTGGCATTCATCTTCGCCCATTATACCTTGACACGAGCGAAGGCCATCTGGGCACCTTCAAGCAACTGACTAGAAGTCTGTACCCAAAGAAACACCAAAAAGCTCAGAAATAACAGTCCAGATTGAACGAGCCACCGTGCAAGAACTACAGGTTCGAGTTCGGAGCAAACTATATACAGAAGTTTTATCCTCCACATGGCATGCATGGTTCCTGCAGGTTGAGGAAGTAAGAGTGACCAATTTAAAACTGGTCCTTAATGAAAGACGTATTTTGAAAGTGTCAAGAGGCAGCCTGGCCTTTACGACTGGAAGGACGGTGGTGTTCGACTCGCACATTGGAAGGCAAGGGAGGACGGGATTATGCACGACCATGATCAACTCCAAATAAAGAGAGGAGAACCGTTCGTAGCAACAAATTGCCATGGGCATCGTTCTGATCACGCGCATTTGTGAGCTAATTGACTATTAGCATAACATCCGAATCAGTTACGAAAGATGATGGACTTGAATAAAGATCTTTTCTTCCAATGAATTGAGTATAAACCGACTAAGACTTTTTTTTTCTATAACAATGTCGACCGGCCAAAGAAATTTATATTTTGCAGCTGCTTTTTTATCCGAAAATGACCATTGAATTATAAATGCGAATAAGTAATTGGCCATCAATGCGAGTGCCCACATGTGTTCGTCTTCGGCATATCATTGCTACCTTGGCCGGGATGTTTTGGGTTTGTAGACAATCTTGGAACAAATCTATTGAACTCTATATCTGATTTCTGGAATCGAAGGTTTGTGTATTAATTAAACATATCTGTAATTTTGTCATAATATTTGCATTCTTCCGATAACATTCAACTATTATGATCATGTCGATACTGTACGTGGTAGATGAATGTTGAGAACCTTGTTAACAAATAGTACACGCAAATTATTGGGATAAAAAGGTTTCATCTAAGGTCCATGGCACCAAATTTCTTTAGGACGCACGAGGCCTGAATGCTCCGATAAATGACCTGATAATATGGGTGAGGACAAGTGATCTAATGTCAATCCTGCCTCATGTTGGACCACTTGTTATCTGTGGGATTGACTATATTAAAATAATAGCACAAATGTCCGTGCGTTGCAACGGAAAAAAAAGATCAATATGTGTCCATCCAAAAATTCATCGGAGTGATACGACGGCATCCTTAAATCTTGTATCTCAGCCACAACCTACAACCCCATTTAAATCTCTCTCTCTCTTTCTCTCTCTCTCTGGTCTTCCTCTTTTAGTATGTCTTCATCCCATGCAGCCCACAAAGCATTCACACTAGTAGAAAAACACCTAATAGTCCCGGTTCATAAGGGCCTTTAGTCCCATGGGTCGTTAATAATACCTCCACCCATTAGTTCCAGTTCAAACACGAACCGGGACCAATGTGCCTCCACGTGGCCCTGTGCGCCGAGCCCAGCCAGGGGGCCTTTTGTCCCGGTTGATGGCATCAACCGGGACCAAAAGTCCATGTTTTTTTTAGAAAAGTGGCTGCTTTAGGGGTTCTGGGGGTTATTTTTAGGTTGTTATTAGCTAGCTAATAGAGAGAAGTGTCCTCTCTTATATCTTCGTCCTTGGTTTACCAACGCTGCCGCTATATATATTCATTTCACCAGCTGATATAATAATTAACTCATACATACTCGCATCATACATCATCATATATAATAACAAGTCCTACTAATCATGCATCATCATACAACTTCTACTCGTTACTAATAATAAGTCATACGATCATCATCCTCATAGTCATCGAACCCAACCCTACATAATTGTTCTTAGCACATGATCATCAGTATCAGGTAGGACATGACCTAAACACCCTTAAGGTAAAATAGCATAAAACAATATAGACCCTGACTCTCCATTATGAAGAATGGCGATCATCCTGTCTTCAATTTTTGCCCTTCGCTGATTGTTGCTTCCAAGAAGCTTCTTACAACTGTCCATACATTTTTTCCATTCTTTGATTGTCATGTCTCCACTTTTTTTAGAAACCCGGTATGGACAGTTCAGATTCGTAGGAAGACCTGGTTGTATGTTCAAAACATGAAGGCTACCGTGTGTATACATCAGATGAGGCACACAATCATTCGGGATTATCTGTTGAAAAACATAGTAATAACTTCGTAGTTAGCAATGATATGATGTACTAGTTTTAGAAGTGTGCAAAAAGATGCACGGATGTCGTAATAGTAAAAAATCTTACTGGGGTATCTCCATGGTAGTTACCGTAGTTCAACACGTGCACTAGTGGCACGTATTGACCATAATGTTGAGGAGTTCGATTGTAGACATTGTAATTCTCAAGATCAGCACAAAATGCGACCAGATGGTTTTTCTCCTGATAAGTTAGTTCGGAGCCTTCGGTGTAGTAGGTTCTGTCTACCATCTTCTGCACATTCTTTGAAGAATGAAAATAAGCTGTCAATGGAAAATAAGTTGTCAACTATTTGGAAATAAACAATATAAATTACTTAATAACTATGTTAAGCTCACATAGAGGAAGAATTGGAGGTGTATCCACAAGGACGAAAATTGTAGGTCTCTCTTGCGCGATTGTAGGATCACCAAGATCCATGGTGACAAGCATACCCTCATCAAAACCATACAACTTGCAAAGTGCTTCCCAGTTTTTGCAACCAAAATGGGTTACACTCTGAGCATTGTACAACTTTACTTGAAAATCCACACCATGATGGGTACTTAGGATACTTTTTTTGGTTTTCATACTTTCATGGTCTTTAAAACCCATCCTCTCCAAGACATAGCGTCTTGCAAAGCATGGGATAAGCTAGTCGAATTGGAAAATATGAAAAATACACGTTAAAATAGTTGAAGTCGTGCTTAATTACGAAAAAAACTATTGTCGTTGTTGCGTACCGTATGAACATCGAAGGTCTCCTTGAGCTTAATGCTGAAGCGCTGATCTTCGTCCAGCTCAATGAACCTGTTGCACATACCTCGGTCGTCATGGCACCAGTCGCACTCCCCCGGGTGGATTTCATCGTCCGAGTACGACATTTTCGGCCTAAGTTCATAATTCAAATATTAAATATATCTACTAAAAAACCTAAATTAGATCATTATTATTAATCACGGGTTGACTATCGGTGATGGTATGTAGCTCCTCCTTTCTTTCCCGAGTGCATTATTACAACAAATTGTCTAGCACACGGGAATGAAGGAGAAGCTACCCCCATGACGGCGTGGATGATGGAGGGGGCTCCTAGATTTCTGCATGGAGTGCTCTTCAATTTTAGCATTCAAAGTAGGAGTACTTTTCCAATATGAGCATTCAATAAACAAAACCAAATCGTAAAATAAAGTAGTATTCAAATTAGCATGCATTCAATTATAACCAAAAGTACATCATCTCTTGTGTCCGTACATCGTCGAATACTCCTGAAATACTATCATACATATAGCATTGCTAATTAATACAGCTAGAACCGCAGCGCCTGACGGGTATCGTCGCGGGCGGTGGACACCCAAAGATAAGGAACGATCACAGGATCATAGCTCCAGTGGGATCACAGTATCGTCGCGGGCAGGCGACGGCGCGCGGCGTCGGGAGATCAAGAGGAGGAGGAGAGATCAAAGTGGGGATGCGGTTCTGAAATTTTCCTTATATAGCTAAGCCTTTAGTCCCGATTGGTGGCACCAACCGGCACCAAAGGTCACTTTTCAGCAGCCCAAAGGGCGGGAAGCAGAGGGCTTTGGTCCCGGTTGGCGCCACCAACCGGGACTAAAGGAGGGGCATTGGTCCCAGTTGTAGCCACGAACCGGGACCAATGGTCGTGTGCTGGCACGGTGCGGCACGAAAGTTTAGTCCCACCTCGCTAGCTGAGAGGGGCGCGCAGTGGTTTATAAGTTCCACTGTCGCACCCCTCTCGAGCTCCTCTCCACTGCAGGCTTACGGGCCTACTTACTACCGCGTTGCCTGATGGGCCTACTGGGCCACCTGCGGGCCTGAATCCTGGCCCATGGTGGGTTTCTAGTCGTATTCAGGCCGTGGATGCCCAGTAGGAGGCACTTTTTTTCCCTTTACTTATTGTTGCTATTTTTATTTTTCCCCAGATTTTTTGTTTTGTTTTCTGCATTATTTATTTTCTTTTGTTTTTTTGCTTTATTTTTTAATTCTTTTTGCTTTTAGTTTTAGAACAATTTTAAACTTTCTGTTAGTGCCATTAGTTCTCAAATTTGAAAATACTATTTTTTGTTTTTTTGTTTTGTTTCGTGCTTTATTTATTTTATTTTGTTTCTACTTACAACAAAATACTTATTGTTGCTATTTTTATTTTTTCCCAGCACCGCTGCTCCGTTCCAGCCTCGTCGGCGACAATGGTGAAAGAGAAGACGGCGTTTTTGGAGCGGGTGAAGAAGGCGGCGGCGAAGGTGAAGGGGAGAGCGACCAGTCGAGGGGGATCCTCGTCGCGGTCCTGTTTGCCGCAAGGTTGGATCCAGGTTGATTGGATCCGCTCAACCATCACCCAAAAGGATCTCGACGACCTGGCCAACGAAGGCCTAATTGCGCACGGGGCGGCGAGGCTCCCGGGGACGGAGTGGAAGCCACAGCCTCAGGAGGGTGAGTGTGTCCTCTTGGCGACTCATCTAGACCGTGGGTTCTCTCTACCGTCGCATCCTTTCTTTCGAGGGTTTCTGAATTTCTTCGGGGCTCAGCTCCACCACTTTACACCCAATTCCATTGCCTATCTCTCCGCTTTTGTATCTTTGTGTGAAAACATCTTGGGTTGTCGGCCGCACTAGGGCCTCTTCAAACACATATTCACTTGTCGTTCTCAGACGGTGAAAAAGGCCAGCCCCAATGACGAGAGAACTCAGGTAATCCAGATGTGTAGGGGTCTCGGTGTCCAGATGAGGAGTAAGAGCGCTTTCCCAGCTATGACCCTTCCCGAGTCAGTCAGAGGGTGGCAGTCGACCTAGTTCTACTGCCAACACCAGCCGACGCCAGGGCAGTCGACTGGGCTCCCTCCCTTCTCTATGAGTCGAGTGAACAAGCTATCCTCTCTGAAAGTAGTTCCAGAGGAGAAGGCTCAGGTTAAAATGTTGATGGAGCGTGTGGTCCAGCTCATTCGCGACGGGGTGACTAGCATGGATCTTCTGGAAGTTTTCCTTCGGCGGCGCATCCAACCGCTCCAGTACCGGGGGCACCCGATGTGATTGTACTCTGGTACTGAAGACACCACTCGGGTCCACCCAGAGGAGGTCGACGATGCCACACTGGAGAGGTGGATGACTGCCATTACAGGGAACAAGGACAACCCTCGTGGAGCCAGGAGGATCCCGCCACTCGACCAATCTTATGAGGCGGACAAGGTATGACCACTTTTCTTTGATTGCTCCGTCCGTTCTGTTTCATCGCAGATCAGTCGATTGACTTTTGTCTTTCTTGTTGTCTTTAAGGAAACCACTGAGTTGTATTCGATGCCCAACGGGGCGCAAGCACAGGCCGAAGAGGAGGAAGGAAGTGGAGGCGAAAGTCAAGAGGAGTGGGAATCAGATGCCGATGAGGGTGATGAAGATGCAGGCTCCGATGAGGAGGAAGAGGAGGAGGAAGAGGAGGAGGAAGTTGTGCCTCCCCATTCCGAAAGAAGGTCCAAGCTCGCCCACGACCCTGCGGTCGAATGCGGCAAGGGAGTCGTGCCTGCTGGGCAGTCGACGAAACGCCCTCGGATAACTTCACCGGCGCCAACTGAGAAGGCGTCGAAGCAACCCCGAGCGGCCCCGGCAAAACCGGCGAAGGCCCTACCGAAGATGAGGATGGAGATTCCGACTGTTTCTGGGTAACAACATAACTCGTGTTTTTTCCTTTTAACACGGATACATTCTTGGTCGACTCGATCGCTGACCGGCTGATTTTTGAAATCGCAGTGCTGCTACTTCTGAGACCTCAGCCAGGCATGAAGATCAAGAAATGGAAGATGCTGCTACTTCTCATCCTGGTATGATCTACGCAGTTTCACTTTCGGTCGATTGGATCTTTATTTTTGACTTTGAACTTCTTCTGCAGCTCCACCTAGCGTTATCATCGAACTCCCAGACGATGAGGATGAAGCGCCACTGAGGCAGAGGAGGAGCAGGAAGGCGACTGTTGGCAAGGCTGCTCAGGTTGTGTTAGCACCTGAACCACTGATTCCGGAGGGGAGCAATGTTGCTCGGGCTACCGTGTCCTTTGCGGAGCCGTTGACGGTTGCCCGACCTTCATCGTCGAGTGCTGATCCACCTTCTCTCTTCTCCACGTACCATGTCTGGGAGGACCAAGCGAGCGCTGCCAAAGAAGCCATTCGTCAAGCAGGGATCATGATGGAGCAGGTGAAAGCGATCCGAACTGCCAGCCAAGCAGGTTATGACGTGAGTTCAGCTCTTCAGAGCAATGTCTAGGTTAGTTGGACGCCGACTGAAAATCTTTATGTTTGTCATGCACCTAGTGGGTGTGTTAATTGGAACGTCAGGATTAGTGGTGGCACGCTGAGTGCACCCACTGGGTGTAGTCCCCGGGACTACGGTGGACTGCTGGCAGTCGACCGTAGTCTTTGTGTATTGAAATTTCTCACTTTTACTTGTTTCACTCGAACTGGTCGACTGGGATCATGGAACCGGTGGGGGCACGCTGAGTGCACCCACTGGGTGTAGTCCCCAAGACCGTGGTCGACTGCTGGAAGTCGGCTATGTGTCTGAATAATTCTTCGTTTTTTTTGTCTAACTACCTGCAGTTAGCTGCTTCTGGTCGACTGATCGACTCTGAGTCTAGCTGATAGACCTAGTGGGGGCACGCTGAGTGCACCAACTGGGTGTAGTCCCCGAGACTACAGTTGAATGTTTGAATTCAGCTGTAGTCTTAGAAACACTACGAATTTTCTCTTAGTCACTCGGAAGTGATCTGTCTTTGATGTCTGCCGACTGAACTTTCGTAGAAATCTTGTGACCTTTTTTCTCGTTATACCGAGTTGGAGAACAAGCATATCCAGCTTGAACTTGACCTGAATCTTGTCCAAGAGAACTTCACGAAGTCGAAGGAGGAGGGAAAAGGTATGTTTGGTGAGAATATTGACGACTGTCTTTGCTTCTTGCCTGTCTCTGAGTCTGATCTTATTGTGATTTTTGCAGAAAAACTAAAGGATGCTCTGAAGAAGAAAGAGCTTGACCTCGCCGAGGCGCAGAAAGCGGCTTCGGACAAGAAAAAACTTGCAGAAGAGAAGTTGGCTTCTGTCAGCAAACTTGAAGAGGAAAACACTAATCTGAAAGCTGCTCTCGACATGGCCAATCAGGAAGTCACTCGACTGAAGAATGCCAATATGGTCCTGAGCGACAAAGCTAGCGAACTGGCGGGAAAGAAGAATGACTTGGGGGTTTATCTGGGAGGACTCGCCAAGAAGCTATTCCTCATGCTCGAAGGTAACCTCTTATATCCGACTGGTAATTACTGGCTTGCTGTAGGACCATTAGCTTATCCTTGAATCGTGTCCACAGAATTCTGCCAAAACTTTGAAGAGGAGACTGGTCGAGTGGAGACTAGCTTGGATCCCATCAACTCTCTAGTGAAAGATGAAACTGCTATGAATGTGCTCCGCCTCGAGTCTCGCGTTGCGACAGTGGTCGACTACCTTGCAAGACTGAAAGTTGCGACGTCGTGCATCGACACATCGCTCTGGCCAGAAGAAACGCTTCAGAACGACCTTGAGTCGCTGATGACTCGACTGAACGAAGTTCCAAGTCGAGTGCAAGAATGGAAGAAGTCTTCTGCCAGGTGCGGCGCTGACGCCGCTCTGTCCTTAGTCCACGTCCACTACAAGGAAGCGAGAGAAGACAAGCTGGTGTCTCTGAAGGTGGCCAACACTAGGAAGCATCACTTCCGTTCTTTCATGGATACCTTCATCGCGACTGCCACTCGGATCACAGATGGGATCGACCTGGATGAGTTTGTTGCGCCTTCCAGCCCTCCGCAGGAGGGGTTAAAAACTTCTATGCTCGACGATTTGAATTTGCCTTGGAATGCCGAGTGATTTTTGTAACCGATAAACTTTAACAGGCTTGATGCCTGAGCACTTCTGGATCTGTAGGACGTTATCCGAACTTGATTTTCTGTTGAAATACTTTTTCTTCTTTCAAACAACCATCTTCCTTGGGTTGGAATATATACTAGTATCTGTAATGCTCTTTTGCAGGTAGGAACGAAGCACAAGTTGCAATCGACTTGTGCTCGTCATGTTTGGGCGAGCTCTGGGCTGCAACCAAGCTTCCGAGTGGGAAACTTGCTCTCCACTCGACCGACTTTAGAAACTTAGGCGAGCACTGGGCTGCAGCTAAGCCCCCGAGTGGGAGGTTCGCTCTCCACTCAGAAGGATTTTAGAAACTTAGGCGAGCACTAGGCTACAGCTAAGCCCCCGAGTGGGAGGTTTCCTCTCCACTCGGAAGGATTTTAAAAACTTAGGCGAGCACTGGGATGCAGCTAAGCCCCCGAGTGGGAGGTTTGCTCTCCACTCGGTAGGATTTTAGAAACTTAGGCGAGCACTGGGCTGCAGCTAAGCCCCCGAGTGGGAGGTTTGCTCTCCACTCGGTAGGATTTTAGAAACTTAGGCGAGCACTGGGCTGCAGCTAAGCCCCCGAGTGGGAGGTTTGCTCTCCACTCGGTAGGATTTTAGAAACTTAGGCGAGCACTGGGCTGCAGCTAAGCCCCCGAGTGGGAGGTTTGCTCTCCACTCGGTAGGATTTTAGAAAATTAGGCGAGCACTGGGCTGCAGCTAAGCCCTCGAGTGGGAGGTTTGCTCTCCACTCGGTATGATTTTCGTGGCATGGCTTTGGAGGAGAAGGTAGCAGTCGACATGCGCTTCGTCCTCCTTGCGGAACGCACATCGTGTTTGTGACATAGTTCGGAAGGAGGAAGCAGGGGTCGACCTGCACCTCGTCCTCCTTGCGAAACGTATGATGTCTTTTATTCTTAGGCAAACACTAGGTTGCAGCTAAGCCTCCGAGTGGAAGACTGGCTTATCACTCGGTAGGATTTTCAAAAACTTAGGCGAGCACTGGGCTGCAGCTAAGCCTCCGAGTGGAAGGCTGGCTTACCACTCGGTAGGATTTTCAACAACTTAGGCGAGCACTGGGCTGCAGCTAAGCTCCCGAGTGGATGGCTGTCTTAGCACTCGGTAGGATTTTGTTTACTTAGGCGAGTACTTGGACTGCAGCTAAGCCTCCGAGTGGAAGGCTGGCTTACCACTCGGTAGGATTTTGTTCAACTTAGGCGAAACGGATTAGCAGCTAAGCCTCCGAGTGGAAGGCTGGCTTACCACTCGGTAGGATTTTTTACAAGCTTAGGCGAAACGGGTTCGGAGCTAAGCCACCCACTGGGGGACGGATTTATGAGAACAAAAGCAATAACAATTACTGAGAAAATTATGAAACTGTTGTCTTTGATAAATACACTATAGGAGTACTTTTATTACAACTCATCCGAGTGAAAAACTTAAGTATAAAAGGGGCGGAGTAGCTCCGCGTTACATGCTCGGGGCTCGTCAATCTGGTGCTCGACATTGTAAAGGCGGTATGCCCCATTGCGGAGAACCTTGGTGACGATGAAGGGACCTTCCCAGGTAGGAGCAAGCTTGTGTGGTTTCTGCTGATCCACTCGGAGAACTAAATCTCCCTCCTGGAAAGCTCGACTCTTCATGTTTCTGGCATGGAAGCGACGCAAGTCCTGCTGGTAAATTGTCGATCGGATCAAGGTCATCTCTCTTTCTTCTTCTAGAAGGTCGACCGCATCCTGTCGGGCTTGCTCTGCTTCAGCTTCGGTGTAGAGTTCGACTCGGGGTGCGTTGTGAAGCAAGTCACTCGGCAAGACTGCTTCAGCTCCGTAGACCAAGAAGAACGGAGTCTTCCCAGTCGACCGGTTTGGCGTGGTCCTTAATCCCCAAAGCACCGACGGAAGTTCGTCGACCCATGCACCAGCTGCGTTCTTGAGGTCGCGCATCAGTCGGGGTTTCAACCCTTTGAGAATTAAGCCATTTGCTCGTTCTGCTTGTCCATTCGACTTGGGGTGAGCGACTGAAGCATAGTCGACTCGTGTACCCTGAGATGTGCAGAAGGCTCTGAATTCTTCGGAGTCGAAGTTTGACCCATTGTCTGTGATGATGCTGTGTGGAACTCCATATCTGAATACCAACTCCCTGATGAAGCTGACGGCGGTGCCGGCATCCAGATTTTTGATTGTTTTAGCCTCAATCCACTTGGTGAACTTGTCGACTGCTACCAATACATGGGTGTAGCCGTTTCTGCCTGTTCTCAGTGGTCCAACCATATCCAACCCCCATACAGGGAAAGGCCAGACGAGTGGAATGGTCTTCAAGGCTGAGGCGGGTTTGTGTGACATATTGGAGTAGAATTGACATCCTTCACACTTGTCGACTATCTCTTTCGCCATCTCATTTGCTCTGGGCCAGTAAAAACCCGCTCGGTATGCTTTAGCCACGATGGTCCGAGAGGACGCATGATGGCCACAGGTCCCTGCGTGGATGTCATTGAGAATCATTCGACCTTCTTCCGGTGTTATGCATTTCTGGCTGACTCCAGTCGTACTTTCTCTGTACAACTGTCCCCTCATGACGGTAAAGGCTTTGGATCGGCGGACGATCTCTCGAGCCTCTTCTTCATTCTCGGCGAGCTCTTTTCTCAGAATATAGGCGATATAGGGCACTGTCCAATCGGGAGTGATGACCAGAACTTCCATGATTAAGTCGACCACAGCTGGGACCTCGACTGCAGTCGGATCTGTGGCGCTTTTTGGCTGCGGGGCTTCCTCAGTGAAAGGATCTTCTTAAACTGACGGCGTGTGAACATGCTCCAAAAACACGCCACTCGGAATTGCTTCTCTCTTGGAACCTATCTTCGCCAAATCATCGGCTGCTTGATTTTTCAGTTGGGGGACCACCAAGTCCTTCATCACTTGGTTGACCACCAAGTCCGAGTCACCGTAGACCATGAGGCGACGGGCGCCGAGTGAAATGGCCATACGCAACCTGTCGTGGAATTAACACGTCAGATGTCCTTAGTGTGAGGACTTAGTCGCGTGGCCAACGCATCTATGTGGTAGCTTGAGAGGGGTTGAGTGGAATCGAGAGACGCAACACAAGACAAGGGTTTAGACAGCTTCGAGCCCCGGGAAACATCATCCAGTAAAAACCCTACATGTTGTTTGAGGCTAGATCTCATTATCGTCATGAGGGAGTCGCCGTAAACCGGCTCTCCTCTAGTTGTGTCTATCCCTAGAGATTGTTTCTTTCTTGTCCCTCTTTGGGGATCCCTGCCCCTCCTTATATATGTTGAAGGGGTGGGTTACATGTGGAGTCCAACTCGGACTTTAACTTAAACTATTTTGACTTCCTTTCCTGGGCTGTTCAACGTCTGCCGGTTTAACATTGTCTGTCGGTTTAACAATGTCTGCTCGTTTAACAATGTCTGCCGGTTTAACAATGTCTGTCGGTTTAACAATGTCTGCCATCTGTCTTAACTCTGCCGGTTTAACACTTGCCGGTTTACCGTCTGTCTTAGCCATCTGCCGGTTTAACACCCCCGGGTTTACCGTCTGACTCAGCCATCTGCCTTAACGGTCTGCCGGTTTACCATCCGCCGGTTTACCAAGTCCCGACCGGTTTACGACTCCGGCCGGGTCATACCGCGGGGTATATCCCCGACACAACCCGTACAAGAGTGCTTCGTATTCTGCTTCATTGTTGGAGGAATCAAAGTGAATCTGGAGTACATATCTGAGCTTGTCTCCTCGGGGGGAAACCAAGACTACCCCGGCACCGAATTCATTCAGCATTTTGGAGCCATCGAAAAACATAGTCCAGTGCTCCGAGTGAACTTGAGTCGGTAACTGTTGTTTAGTCCACTCGGCGAGGAAATCAGCTATTACTTGGGACGTGATAGCTTTCTTTGCCTCAAATCTGATATCTAGGGGAAGAAGTTCAATCGCCCATTTTGCCACTCGACCGGTTGCGTCTCTGTTGTGCAGAATCTCTGATAAGGGGGCGTCGGTGACGATGTGGTGATATGGTCAGAGAAGTAGTGAGCAACTTTCTTCGTGGTCATATAAATCCCATATACAAGGCTTTGATAATGAGGGTATCGTTGCTTGGATGGGGTCAGGACTTCGGAAATGTAATATACTGGGCGCTGAATTTGAAGGATTTCCCTTCTTCTCCCCGCTCGACCGTAAGTACAGTACCGACGACTTGTCATGTGGCTGCAATGTAAAGTAGCAAAGGCTCTTTGCTGATTAGGGCAGCAAGCACCGTCTGGGTGGATAAGCAGGGTTTCTAACTCTGCAAACGCTGCGTCAGCTACAGGAGCTGGACGAAGATTGGCGCTTCAGCATTAAGCTCGAGGAGACCTTCGATATTCATACGGTACGCAACGACGACAATTATTTTTTTCGTAATTAAGCACAACTTCAACTATTTTAACGTGAATTTTCATCTTTTCCAATTCGACTAGCTTATCCCATGCTTTGCAAAGACGCTATGTCTTGGAGAGGATGGTTTGAAGACCATGAAAGTATGGAAACCAAAAAATTATCCTAAGTACCCATCATGGTGTGAATTTTTAAGTAAAGTTGTACAATGCTCAGAGTGTAACCCATTTTGGTTGCAAAAACTGGGAAGCACTTTGCAAGATGTATGATTTTGATGAGGATATGCTTGTCACCATGGATCTTGGTGATCCTACAATCGCGCAAGAGAGACCTTCGATTTTCGTCCTTGTGGATACACCTCCAATTCTTCACCCATGTGAGCTTAACATAGTTATTAAATAATTTATATTGTTTATTTCAAAATAGTTGACAACTTATTTCCATTGAAAGCTTATTTTCATTCTTCAAAGAATGTGAATTACAATATCTACAATCAAACTCCTCAACATTATGGTCAATACGTGCCACTAGTGCACGTGTTGAACTACGGTAACTACCATGGAGATACCCTGGTAAGATTTTTTACTATTTCGACATCCGTGCATCTTTTTGCACACTTCTAAAACTAGTACATCATTGCTAACTACAAGTTATTACTATGTTTTTCAATACATAATCCCGAATGATTGTGTGCCTAATCTGATGTATACGCACGGTAGCCTTCATGTTTTGAACATACAACCAGGTCTTCCTACGAATCTGAACTGTCCATACCGGGCTTCTAAAAGAAGTGGAGACATGACAATCAAAGAATGGAAAAAATGTATGGACAGTCGTAAGGAGCTTCTTGGAAGCAAAAATCAGTGAAGGGCAAGAATTGGAGACAGGATGATCGCCATTCTTCATAATGGAGAGTCAGGTCTATATTGTTTTATGCTATTTTATCTTAAGGGTGTTTAGGTCATGTCCTACCTGATATTGATGATCATGTGCTAAGAACAATTATGTAGGGTTGGCGTTCGATGACTATGAGGATGATGATCATCATGACTTATTATTAATAACGAGTAGAAATTGTATGATGATGCATGATTAGTAGGATTTGTTATTATATATGATGATGAATGATGCGAGCATGCATGAGTTATTATATCAGCGGGTGAAATGAACATATATAGCAGCAGCGTTGTTAAACCAAGGACGAAGATATAAGAGAGGACACTTCTCTTTATTAGCTAGCTAATAACAACCTAAAAATAACCCCCAAAACCCCTAAAGCAGCCACTTTTCTAAAAAAACATGGACTTTTGGTCCCGGTTGGTGCCACCAACCGAGACCAAAGGCCCCCTGACTGGGCTCGGCGCACAGGGCCGCGTGGAGGCACATTGGTCCCGGTTTGTGTTTGAACCGGGACTAATGGACGGAGGTATTAGTAATGACCCATTAGTCCCGGTTCATGAACCGGGACTAAAGGCCTTTACGAACCGGGACTATTAGGTGTTTTTCTACTAGTGATCCCATGCAGCCCACAGAGCATTCATGTCTTCTTCTATTTTTTCGCGAGAAAACTTCCAATCTGTTCATCAACCGTCAAGATAGTACAACAAACACCAGGAGTAAAAATTACATCGAGGTCCGTAGATCACCCAGCGACGACTTTAACCACTGGAGTGAGCCGCGGATTTGCCGCCATCATCTCCCCTCCATCACCGCAACCGGGCAAAACTCTATTGTAGTAGACAGTCAAAAAGTCACTTATTTCATCTTGAGGGAGGTGCCACCGCCTCATCTTTCTTAGGAGGACATGAACCCTACCCTTCTAAGGTCTTAGGGCTACAGGAGACGAGGCTGCCTAGCGACTACGGGGCGAGAGCCCACGGAAACCCAAGGCTTCTTTTGCTCTCCTCTATTTATCTCATGCAGTCTCCAATCCAAATTAATTTTTGCGGATTACCGTTTGTTTGTTGCTTCTCCAAGCGACTCATTGTTTGTACAAGACCTCACGCAAGTATATTGGTCAGATTTTGTGTTAAAAAGTGAGATGGGACTATTTTATTGGCAAACAAATCTCTTTCTTGCATAGTTATCGTTTTATTAGACAACCATAGTCATCAGCTAGCTCTTTTTTTGGCGAGAAGTCATTAGCTAGCTCTGCCTTTGTTTGATAGTTATCTTTTTTAGGTGGCCGTGAGATCAAACAACCATACAAGCTGCAGTAGTTTCTTTTATTCTAGAAAGCCCACCCATATACTTACCCACAATAAAAAATTGAAGGCCTACTTGCTTGCTCGGCTCCTGGCCCAGTACTGGTGAAGCCAGACGCAGCCCCAAGCAGCAATCAATCCGACAACAAAGATACAAAGTTAGGAACCACCTCAAATTAGTACCACCTCATGTATATATTTTTTAAATACAAAATCACTTAAACGGGACGAAACTAAAAATATCACCTTGCTTTATTAGTAGGGAGGATATAGATATAGATATGTGGCCCGTAGTTTCCGTAGTGTTTAGCACCACTAAATACAATTTGTTTTCCACTAATAATGATTTGTTTTGCAACGACCCCTTACTGAAAAAGGCTTTTACCCTGCTTTATATATACATCACAGCCAGTGATGCACAAAGTACAACAATGAAAAGTAGAAAGTATAGAGCAACAACAAAGCACGAGTTACATAGCATCAAACATGTTAATGCTGAGGGCATCAGCTAACCAAGGGGCGGCGACAAGCGGATGACCGACAAAGCGACTTCCATAGCTGCAAAAATCCACACCATATATAAATGGCATCAGTAGCACGCCGCAACGGAGTCCACTCTAGTTTCTTGCACATCGTCTACAACCTCCACGAGAGGACCCCGATCCCAATCCACATAATGTGGCGGTTGTCGATCCAGTTCCCCAACGCCGAGTACTTTCGGGCGACGGCGATGATCTACGGCGATGAATAGCGACGAAGTTTCTACCGGCCGATGCACTCTGGACAAGCTCCTTTACACCAAGATGCACCACAGTGAAAAGCTAGTAGCCTTGCTAGCTGATCGATCCTTGTTGTGTAGGTAGGCCAATGAATTACTACACACTCGTAACTAGCTAGCTAGCGATCGGATCGACAAAACTCTGGCAGAAACAACACATGACGAATAACCTGTAGGTTTTCCGAAAAGGGTGGATTTTATTTACTCAAAATGAAGCATTAAGAGGATACAAACACAGTAAACACACACACCCAGCCTCTGCATAGCTAAAATACACAAGGACGACACCACGACAAACAAAGGATCACACCAACATTGAGCAAAACTATACAAGACCGAAGCTATGTCTTGGTGAAGTAAAAAGAATCAACGATGATCCACACCGAGCTGCTGACCCGGCGAAGGTAATGCAAGCACACATGATCCAGACGTGGACATCACCACGCAAACTGAATATCATGCACACACCAAGCGAACTACCCAACCACCAAGAGCAGTCCGTGGAACAAAATTC
>NC_057795.1:39977508-39999966 GCF_018294505.1 Triticum aestivum
TTCTGCCAATGATTATAGGCCCATCTCCTTATTGAACTGCTCAATTAAAGTCATAACCAGGCTCTTGGAAAACAGACTGCAGAAGATCATTCTGAAGCTGGTGCATACTAACCAGTATGGATTTCTAAGTCAAGGCCCATTCAAGACTGCTTAGCCTGGGCATATGAATTTATTCATAAATTTACTCGTCCAAAAAGTAGCTTATCATCAAAAAATTGACTTTGAAAAGGTTTTTGCCTTAATTGAGCATGGCACTATTCTAGAGATCCTAAAAGCAAGAGGTTTTGGGGAGAAGTGGCTTTTGTGGATGGATATGATCTTCAAGTCTGGGTACTCCGCTGTGTTATTGAATGGTGTTCCTGGCAAGCAGTTCCTCTGCAAGAGAGGTGTTAGGCAAAGGGGATCTGCTCTCTCCATTATTATTTGTGCTTGCAACTGACACCCCGCATTCAATCTTAATGAAGCCATGCATGTAGATCTTATCAAAGCCACTCTTTAGAGTCACCCCTGCTCTATTTTTCCTGTAATACAATATGATGATGACACTGTTTTGATAATGCCTACATGTAAAACTTAGATCCAACAACTCAAGAACCTCCTAATGCACTGTATATTTGAGGTATGTAGGGGATAATATACGCGCAGCTGCAAAAGAAAGGTAGGCTGTTTTACGGGATCTATTCGGCACTTTTTACGGGATCTATACTGCAAATTTAGAGGTTTGACCCATTATAGCGCATCTGATACAGATGCTCTTAAATGAGCACACTTGTGATGTTCGACACCAAAACTGACTTGTGTTAGTTTGTCTTGCCTTTTTTTAAGAGAATACAAACTTCAATGCTCACCTACATGGACATACACTCAACAGTATCAACGCACGCATGCACACACGCACACCCCCTATGAGCACCTCTGAGATACTGAGTCAGCACAACATCTTCATATTGACGAAGTTGACACAGACACCTTCATAGTTGACAGGAATGTCACCTCCCACTGAATGCACATCATCGAAAGGCCTGAATTAAATCGAGAAAAGCGCGACCACCGGTGCCAAGTCTAGGACTTGATTCATGTTGGTTTGGTTCCACCATAAGAACCTAACCATCCCAGCTATGCTCCGTTCATGATTGTTTTAGGCACTTAGGAAAGCATTAAGCGATCTGATGCAATTTATTTTAGGACGCAGCGCGGCTGCACGATGTGACATCGAGCAAACAAGAATGAGCTGATTAATTAACTAATTAAGGCATCCCAGTTTAAATAAACTCGTGTACCTCTCAAAGAGAACTACAACAGACGGAATACTTCTCTTGCGGCTGGAGAGGTTTTATTCCAAAATTATATAGTTACAATCGAGAGGTGGGATCTGCTCAATACATGCTCTTTCCACTATTTTGACCATGTAAGAGAACTTTAACACAAAATAAACTCCTCAAAGAATTTATTTCACGATCTGACCTTATTCATAACGGCACGGCTTGTGGCGTTTCTGCTCTATTTAGAAACGCCAAAACAGCCTACGTTGCTCCCCTTTTAGATAAGTGGCAAAATGGGAACATGCCGCTGGAAATGCCACACACACTGGTGCTTCGTATTGGGGCTGCAACGCCACACACTATTCTAAAATTATTTAGTTACAATCAAGAGGTGGGACATTCTCAATACAAGGGGCCCGTTATTCAGTCAAACCGCATTACTACACTTAGGTACGGCTATACCGTGTCAACTGATCTGCTACTCAATTTTGAACGCGGTGAAACTTCTGTGGAACAAACTCCCAGTCGGTGTTACATCGCTTGAACTGCAGTATGTTTTGTGCCAGAGGGTGATCATTCAACGCCTATATGGCCCGGGCGCCGGTTTGACACACACCGAGGTCAGGCAGAGGTAGGATCCCTGGGTTGTTCATGCCCGGTCAATAAAATAAGCAAACTTTCACATGACTCCTAGGTAAGCAGCCGACCCGACACGAGGTGTTCGGGACTGCCAAAAAACACGCTCAAAAACTATTGAAGCGAATTTCCAGACACGCTCCAATCCTAGTTTACAAGTGAACCGTGATATTCCTCATCTTGGGTCTACTAATACTTAGAACTGATTTTAGACTGGTCGTATGCTGTTGCAAGTTTGAGGAGATGAGAGTATGGTGGTGTTTGTTTTTCTAGTCCTAGGACTTTTTCTAGTTCCTGGGACTTTTTGAAAAAGACTCTCAAGGAGGTGCTTCTAAGGACTTTTAGCAAAAAGTACCAAAAAAGTTCCATCCTGTTTGGTTTGCTAGGGACTTTTTCTAGTCCCTACACCAAAAAGTCCATGGAAACAAACACCCCCTATATATGGCACTATCACTACAACATCATTGATATTTCTTTCTTTAAATAGCTTTTGATCATCTGCAATAAATATCGCATCAACTCATTAGGCTGGTTGTACTGGGAGTATCATATAGTATCATGCATGCCAATTAAGCAATTTTGATGAGGTGGCATAGAATTAAATAAAGAAAGAGAGCTTTCAGTATCATATCATGATACCGTATCATATTAAATGATGTGCTACTTTGTGTCATGTATGGCAATAAATATAGTCATGTATGATACCAACATATGATACCATGCATTATGGATATAGTATCATACACTAGTATCATATGCATGATACTAGTATATGATACTCCCCATTACAACCAGCCTTAAAAAAATGTTCCGCGACTTTATGTTGACTAAGGGTACACGGACATTAATTGTACCACAACTGTATATGTTTTTGTAGCCGAAGTACGGAAATCTAAATGTATTTTGTTTTTCTGGAATATACATAAGCAATGCGTATCATATATTCATACAAGAAGAAGGGGTGGTAGAAGCACACATCCACCAGTTTTACAAACACAACTACTCACGGTTCATCAGCGTGTACAACCTTTGGAAGACTACCGTCATGTCCTCCCTAAACTTACTTACCGTTTCCCATTCCCGGCCTCGCTATATAATCATCCTGATTACAGTTTGCCCTCATGGAGGGGCGTTCTCAAAAACAACATCGTTGCTAGGTTTCCAGAGTTTCCACAAGAACAGGGTCACCAACGTTTGCAGGTACTTCCAGAGATTTGGCGACCGGGAGAGCGAAGTGCACGACGCCAACAGTCGATCATCCAATTTCAGCGCTCATTCAGAGTGCCCCCAAGCCGCCAGAACATCAAACGATTGCGATCCAAGAATGACACACACCAAGGGGATAAGGCAGCTGCGGCATGGTCGTGATAGGTAGGACGATGCGTACCAGATGCAAGCACACCTGGGAAGGGGCGGGAGCTGGCAATGTGGCCATCACGGCACGAAAGGATGAAGAGGTGACCATGAGGGGTACCCTAGAGTTTCTCTTCCGAGAGAGCCGAGATTTACAATCAGATTGGGAATTATTTTTATTTTTGAGATATCAGGGATTAGATGTGTTAGAGTTATATTAGTGATGACCTTTGGTCTTTTACATTCTAGTCTGCTAGCATCCTCTTGTACTCATATATATATGTTGGCTTTGGCCTTTCAGTAATATTAAGTTCTTCTCTCAACATGGTCGCTCTCGTCCTCGTACTCATTGCGGCTACTGCAACAAGGATGGTCACCTTGAGTTCGAGTGCATCCAGAAGAAACGTGATATGTGTAATAGGGAGCGCAATTCTTCTTCTGGGACCCGTGCTTCTTGCTCGACGTCGTCTACTGTCTCCTTCACCGAGCAGGATATTGTGAAGCTTAAGCGTCTACTTGCTGCTTCATGTTCTTCAACAGGTATTGCAGGTTCTGGATTCCGGAGCTTCATTTCATATGTCTTCTGATTCTTCTGTCTTGCCCTCTCTTAAATCTCTCGATTTTCCTATTAATGTTCTTACTGTTGATGGTAGTCCTCTCCCTGTTGCTGGTGCACTCTTCCCACTTCTTCCTTTTATGTTCCAGATGTTTCTCATGTTCCTCGCCTTACCATGAACCTATTTTCCGCAAGTCAGCTTACTGATTCTGGTTGTCGTGTCATTCTTGACGTTGATTCTTGCACTATTCAGGATCGTCACACGCATGCTCTAGTTTGGGTTGGCCCTCGCCGCCATGATACTCGGGGGCTTTGGGAGTTAGACTAGCTTCATGTTCCTTCCGCTGCCACCACACTTGCCAGTCCATCTGCCTTCGTCACTTCAGCTACCAGCTCCTTTCAGCAATGACATCATCGACTTGGTCACCTTTGTGGTTCTCGACTATCGTATTTAGTTCATCATGGTCTTCTGGGGCCTATCTCAGGAGATGTCTCTTTACAGTGTCAGGGTTGTAGGCTGGGTAAACAGGTTCAGTTACCTTATTCTACTAGCGAGTTAGTGTCTCATCGACCTTTTGATTTGGTACATTCTGATGTGTGGGGTCCGGCACCCTTTGCTTCCAAAGGGGGTCACCGATATTATATTATTTTTATAGATGATTTCTCTCGTTACACTTGGCTTTATTTTATGTACGAGTAGGGGAAAGAAGACGGAGAAGTTAAGAAGACCATAATGGGAAAGTGAAGAATTGGTGGGACGATCAAAAAATGACATTTTCTACATGCACCTTGCTACTGTGAGTGCACGTGTCTCATATATTGAGCCAAAATATATCAAGGGTTCTTTTTTGGTAATAAGAAAAAGGGACTGGTATGATAGCGAAAATATACCACGCGTGGCTTATATTTTGCTCTCAAAGTGTCCACCCTTGGTATTGTTGTCCACGTCTATGGAAGAAAATAACTACCAACAGAGACTTTATGGATATCTATACTATATAAAAAGCAAAAATCAATTTCAGTACAAACTCACTAAATAAATATGCCAATCTTGCATACCTTTGGCAAATTAACTGATGCCTACACGAAAATAATGGGAACTACTAAATTTTTATTTATAGAGAAAACTAAGCAACATGACAAAAAATTTCAGCCAAAAGATACAAATATAACTTGGAGAATGCAGTTGATCATCAAATTATAGTTAGTATGACATGCATAATTAGCAAGTAAAGAATAAAGAAAAACACATATATTAAAATATCAATAACAAATTAAACATACCGAAGACACAAATATGTTTGCAAAATTCTTATATTTGAAAATGTAATCATATTTGCTTTCAATTTTTAGTGCACAAATAAAATAATATATTCTCAATATTTAACTTCATAAAATCCTACTCCCTGCATCGAGCGGGCCACCTTGCTGGTTTCTTTAAGAGTACATACTTATACGTATAATATTCACAACATATTTATAAGGTACTTATCATGTATTTGTGAATTTTTCATCTTGTATTAAGAAAGTATTCACCGAGTATTTGAAAAATGTTCATCTATACAAAATAGATGTATGCATTAAAAAGTAACCATACACAAGTGAATAGATGTTTCTACACTGTAAGGAAATAATCCAAAGTATACAAAGAAAAAAACCAAGAAGAGAGGGAAATTGAAGCAAAAATTGATGTAAAAATAAAAATTAGAACTAAATAGGAAAAGGAAAAAGAAAGAAATGAAAAACAGGAGGAAGGAAAAAAAAAGAAACCAAAAGCAGGAGAATTAAACATGGGGCTGGAACACGGTCACACACTTTTGTCTGGAGCACGGTCCGGACCGCGGCTGGAGTGGTCTGGGACCCGCGATCGACCAACGATCTAGCGATTATCCTAGACACGGTCCAGGGGAGCAACAAACGTGTGTTGTGGTCTTGTGTTGGTGCCCTATTCTGGGCGCTTTGGCTAACCAAGAATAAAATTGCTATTGAGCGGATCTTCCTGACTCATCCGGCTAACATTATATTCAAATGCAACTTATTTCTGTAGCAGTGGAGTTCGTTGGTGAGGCGCAAGAATGCTGAGAAGATGCAACAAGCTCAAGACCGTCTGCGCCAGGTGTATGTGATGACTATATGGAGCCAGCTGCTACTCCTTGATTTGGAGTGGCCCTTTTGTTTTGTGCGCGAGCCTACGTGCTCAGTGATCTGGCCTCAGTGCCATGTAACTTTCTACTCGCGCCCTTTTGGCCGTCTGAACCCTAAACCTCCTGCGTCAGTTTGGCCCGACCTCTTCGTTTCGGTCTGTAAAGTTGACTTGGTTGGTTACGCTGCCTGTTGTGGGCTTTATTAATTTATAAGAATGGTGGCATTGATGCAAGGGCTAGGATTCAGAGACCCAACAAGCAAGCTTTGAAGATGATTGTGACTTTGGTCGGTCCATTTGGTGGGAAAGGAAAAGAAGGGTGTTTGAAAAGATGTTGGTACCCGCACACAAGGTCATTGAGAAGATAAAAGTAGATTCAAGGCAATGGACCCTTGAGTGCGTTGGTTGATTTTTCTTTTTGTTCTAATTTGAAAAGACTTTAGCTATCTTGGTGCTAGCCAGTGGTCATCCTTGTCTTATTAGGAATTTAAGATGTTTTTTTTTCGGGTTTCTTGTTGCCTGGTTGTACTTGAACTTTCTTTCCTTGTCTTAATTTATCGTTTGCAGTTCTTGCAACAAATTAAAGCTTACCATTTACCCACAGAAGCCCATGATATAAGAGGTGGAGGCATTGCTTCTCCTGCCATTTTTATACTCATAAATCGATGGGATAGGAGGGAGCGAGATAGATAAAGTTTAATATTTTCATTGCTCCATGCTCCATAGGAATAAGATGTATCAAAATAATGGATATCAAGTACACTAAATGATGCAGGACGTCTTCATTGGGACAACCTGCTTCGGGGCATCATTGCACCATGATTTGAGCATATGACAGCAGATTTTGGCAGTCGACCATCGGTTGGAGTTGAGTGCCATATTTGACTTATGTCCATTTGGGGGAAGTCTTGATGGCATCCAAGAAAGAAAGATAATTCTTTGTTGCGTTACTTGTGTGTCGATCTGGCTACCATACTAATCATGTATCTCGTTAATAAATTCACAACAAAATGTAGTTAACATATCGATTATGATGAATTACATCCTCAGTATCTTCTGTGCTGCTACTTTGTGAGTCTTCTATCTCTAAGAAATGATCTGGCCCAGCGAGAGGGATATCGAAAGAAGATGGTGATACCCATCAATCGGTAAGAGGTTCTTACCAGGCCATCATCTCAGTAAGGACTGATGGAGCAAAATTTTAAGAAAGAACAAGGGACCCTTGGAGCTGGAAGGAGTATAGATTGTTGAATGA
Organism: Triticum aestivum; assembly: GCF_018294505.1. Classification (NCBI taxonomy): domain Eukaryota; kingdom Viridiplantae; phylum Streptophyta; class Magnoliopsida; order Poales; family Poaceae; genus Triticum; species Triticum aestivum. The sequence goes on from NC_057795.1 coordinate 39,984,714, forward strand.
TCCTATCAGTATATCTTCTTTGTATCTACCCAGATCAGTCAGTATACCCAATATGGCTGACTAGATGTTTTTCAGAATAGGGTGCTAATTTTGAAATTATTGGATTCTGGTGTTATGAATTGAATCAAAAGGAATAAAGAGACTCGAGACAGAGGAAGGGTGATTCCCTGCAAGTGGCTTAACTGAAAGAAAAAAAATAATTGCCTTCCTTTCTACTTGTGGAGATTTTGTTTCAATGGTGTGAACTGTAGTTGAATGTTTATGCCCTGAAAGTAGAGGCAGCTGAGCATCATCTGATGCTTTACTAGTCGCCTCAAGGCAAACTATGATTGAGAATCCAACAGTGTCCCTCCGGCATACTGACCATCACGTACATATCTCTGATCAATAAAAACGCCAAGAAAAGGCACACACTGAGACATTGCGAAGAAACCGCAAACCGAGCACCGATGGGGGAGAGGTAGCGCATGCGTTGCGAGGGGCCAAGGGGACAGGAGGTTGTGCATTTTCTATCGGAAAGAGAGGTAGCAGCGTACGATGGAACAGCCATTCCATTCGTCTGCTTAATGAATTTCTGCTCGCCGTACTAAAGAGGACATCACACAAAAGAGCTTCAAATTGATTTAACATGTACAATGAAAAACAACACCTACTGGAATTAAAATATATAATAGTATATCAAAGTGCTCTTGCTCTTTACATGAAAGAGAAGGTGGTCATCGCTCCTTGAGAAAGAGAGAGGAGGAAGTTGATTAAAATCTTGCTGATGCGAATGAGATAATTCAAGAATGGATAGAACCTTGTTCCGAAGGATGTGCATACATATAATTCTAAATAATGACCAAGTATGATGTTATCATGACTTGCAGTCAGATCAAACTGTACTGTGTTTCTAACAAATTCTCTCAGCCAGTAACAAAGGAAGAACAAACATATGCCGACCGTCTGTTGGTAGGCGAGCATCTGCAGGAGAGTCAAGCAATGTAGATAGAATCAGGGATTGTACCATTAGGATTTCCTAGAGCTCTCCCTTACAAGACGACCGTTGTGTGATACTATAAAGTGATAGTAGCCTGTCACAGTGAAACTTCTTGAGGGGCTACAGGAGTCCTTAATTCTTCGGACAAACAAACTTCTGGTCTACGTACGATGGCACACATAGAAAAAATAGCTTTGAATTAATATCGTAGTTTCTTTTTTTCTTTGCGTGTTCTAGCGCGCTACACTCCTACTCATATATAAGAGGAGGTTGCGTTGCTAGCTCTCCCATGTCACCTCTCATAGACTCATCCATACATGAGGCCGGAACTAGCAGCAATAAAAGAGAAAGTTTGAAGTCTTGTTGATAGGATTGAGAGATGTCAGAAACAGAGGCACTCGGTCTAGCATGTGTAGACATAGTCAGACAGGAGTTAATTGCACCAAGCTCATCAGTCCTCCTGCTACCACTCACAGAAAGCCCCTAAGTTCTGCGGACTCTCTCACCCACCGTATGCTGTCCAATATTCATTTCTCTCCTCACGCAACGATAGGGACAGACACACACATGCTGCGCCTCCCAACTCCCAATGTAGATGCCCCTCCCAGCTGCTTGTTCTGGCAGAGAACGTATTGAGTGCACCAGCTCAATTCATGCACCGGATGCACCCATGCTATATGAGCCATTGGAACGAAAACGGAGAGGTATGATCAGGGCCGGTAGAAGGATTATTGGAACATTGCAGACTGGTCCTATTATTTTATCAAAATCAGCCCTCACTTCACATCTCCCTCTCCCAGAAACAAATCTTGTGTTTATTTTTTTGGTTCAAACAAAGCAGGGGTCATATGTTTTCAATTAAATCTCTGATTTCGCAAATGTTTTGACTACCTTCTATGTTTAGACAAGATCTTTGAATCAAAATCAATGTTGTTTACCATTTTCAACATTAATAGCCTCTGCTTTTTGACAATTCAATCGAAACTTGAATGCAACATTTACATGTTTTGTAATTTGTCCGATAGAAATATCTGCCTACCTCTCATACATGGCTCCCACGTGCACATGCTTCCAATACATCAAGTTCTGGGTCAATTTTCAAAAGCAAAAAATAAGGATTTTTGGAAACATATACAACGTTAATGTTATTTAAAAGACCTTGAGGGCAGCCTCCCCATGTGGTCATGTGGGTCGATCTTGTAATAACGAAAAATGTTAACACGCAGTGGGTCGCGTCCCCATCTCGGGGGAAGATAGGCCCTAGCGTTATAGAGATCGCTCAGGCCCGGAACTTATTGTATTTTTTACAATAGCAGGTCCTAATGTTTGACCAAGCCTACATAGACAGCAACCGTGATTACATAGCGCCCTAGCTTCTAGAACATGCTTTACAACTCTTGTGCCGCATAGTCCAGCTAATATGTGGTATCTCTGGAATTACGTGGTTGATGAGCCATGTAATCATGTAACTGTTTTTATGTGTATGTTGTCGGAGCGGTTGGCCAGGGAGGTTTTACGCAATATGGGTGACAACATAATCTCCTGATAGTTCCACCACCTCCGGTGACATTTGCATAGTTTATGTCTTATATGAATTTATTGGCTGATATGTCAGTTTTTTTACTTTACTTTAGTTATTTGTTAGTGTTTTAGTTGTTTTTATCTTAGCTATACGATGGTCGGGTTTGCTCATCATTATTTTCGTGCGACATTTGGAGTTATTACAAGTGCCCTTTATCGGAAAAAATGAAATATTTTTTACTGATCGATTGTGGTGTTCTTCCTTTCCGTTTTGTTTACATTGGTGAACTAATCGGATTTTTTCTGTTCTTTTCAATAAAATGGTTGTGTGCATCAGTTGATGCATAGGCCATGGTATGCCCCTCATTGGAAAAAAAAAGTGGCACTTCTCATGTTCTTTCTTAACATATTCAAGTTACATTCTTACTACTAATCGCAACGTACTCGTCAGATTGTTGAGATGATTATCTTCTTACTTGCACTGTTATATGTACCACTGTCTCAACTTCCAGATTCACTGATACAAGGCTCATATTTATTCGATGGCACTACGGATGAGCTCACTTGTATATACACTTTGGAGAGTACATCAATCAGTTTGAATGCAACACACATAGAGCACATAAATATAAGGAAATGTTTCATTACTTTCCCTTGTCACTTGCCATACACAACCATAGAAAAGATTAGTATACATATATCCAACAAAAGTGAGAGACCAAGCAAAAGATCATTCAATCTTACAATCTTGTTAATATATAGAGGCGACATGTATCGGAAATAATACAAGACACTGTAGGCTACGTAGAAACTCGACTTTCTTCAGGAAATTGCATATGGGTTTACAGAAATAATATACGACAGATCATGGATCTAGTACCAGAGTTTGGCAGATGTTGATTAGAGTAAAGAAATCATGTCCATAGTTTGTTCGTCCTTTTTTTTGTGCAATTACCAAAAGGAGATTTGCACTTCTTATTAGTACTATTTTCCTTCGGGATCAAGTAATCTCTTTCTGCATTTAAGAAGTAGGAATACCAACAAATGGCATTTTTGTATCTAATCTCCTCTTTTCAATGAAGATATGTTGTTGCATCGCAATTTGGAGTAAATTTCACGACAACTTAATTCTAGGATTAACTATGACTTTTCATTTCACCCAAGAAAACAAGTATATTTATATAAGCTTTACACAAATCGAATGTTTTTAGCTATTTGATAAAAAAACTGACAAGTAGGGCCAAAAATCAGGTCAAACGTGGTGCTGTGAATGGGTCATTCTCACACAATATTTAACTTACTATATTTATAATGTATAGATTTCTCCAACTCCCTCCATTTCTATATACTAGGCCACAAACTCAAATTATAGGTATCAAGGTAAAAATCAAGGCTTGCTTTGCAAGCCATCTTGTCTTCTCGTTTGTCGGATTAATTAATAGGGTGCAAGCAAATTCAAGGAAATGGAATGGGCGTGAGGAAGGAAGTTGCTGAGCATGTTCATTATCATCCACTCCATGCATGCGAGTGCCAAGTAGTTAAACCATCGATTGCTAGCTAGTATAAGGCAACGCCATAAACTTTTGCCTCGATTACTGTTGGTGGTCTTCTAGAGTTGCAAAGTGTACTTTTCATAGTGGCCATGTATTAACAAATGAAGGAGTACTGTTTTCTTAAGGAAATGTGAGGAGTGACTTTGATTGATCTAGAATGATATGACCTATAAATAAAGCTTGGACTGGGAATCCAGCCAAAGTGAGTTTGTGTGTATGTGCGTCTAGTTTGTAATTGGAGCCTCGACAACAAAAATCCATGAAGCAACCAGCCATAAAGAACTCAAACTTCGCCAAGTTTACAACGAGATGGAAATTTTATTATGAGATAATGTAAATTCAATTTAATTTTGAGCCTTGATTGTTTACTCAATAACAAAATTATAACGCCTTATTGTATTGTCCTGCTTTTGTATGTGGAACTTGATACCTGAACCATGAAAATAAGCATATATCTTGCCTTCTGGAATTCAGGTAAGCACCCAACCACTAACTAAAAAAATCACAAAATAAAATCTAGTTTCATGCATATGTACCGACTAATCTCACAACCATCCAGTGTCTTGGAACATATCATCTCTAGCATGATCTCATACCGGCGTAGTGTGCTACCGAAGTAAAGCTTCGCCTTCCCTTGTTGGGTTTCTCCGATTCTAATCGCCACAATAATAGTGCATCCATCACTTTGTATGTGCCTCTGAGATTCACTATCAAACCATGGAAATTGCACACTTACCTTTTTCGACGACAATTATCAAGTAAGCTTAGTATGAGGCAATAAATCCAGTTAGCAACACAAGTACCTCATTTTCTTCTAGAATTTTTTTAGGACTCATATGGAAGATCAAAATGTATTTGGGGAACGAAGTCCTAATTAATGTATGGCTTTATGTGCCATTCTAGAGCATGCAAATTAGTAGAAGTGACTCTTGTAGAAGTCAATGAGAAATAGAGCGACGGTAACTGGGGAACATTTCTTGAAATGAGAGGGATCCGAAAATGGGCACGTTATTGGTGTGCATGTGCACGATGTAAGATGCAGCTGCGAAGCGGGTTTTTGCCCTTAATATCATGCGAAGGAAAAGCGGATCATAGAAGCGTACTGTAGCCTCCTTTATTATGCCAATTATATTTTATTTGCACCTCTATGTTCTCGGAAAACATCTGCCTCCTTTGAGATTATGCAAACTTAGTAATTACTAGTAGTTTTTTAGGGGATTAGTGTAGTTAGTAGTTAGTACTCCCTCTGTAAACTAATATAAGAGCGTTTAGATCACTATTGTTGTGGTGGAGGGCTAGGCTCCAGGTGGGTAGGGGGAGGAATACTTCTCCATTCCAGTCTGGTGCTGGTTTGCATTTCAGTTTGTTCAGATCCTACTCTTGTGAATGATGTCGTGCTCCCCAATCATACTGAAAATAACAGGCATCTTTAGTTGCCAGTTCTTGGAAAAATTATTTATGTGCTTTATACTTTTAGAATATCTAAAATTAGTCATGGATAGATGTGTAATGAGGATTGTCCACTCCGTGCAAAAAGAAACAATCGTAGTCCATTTAGGGAAAACTGTCTTAGAAGTTATTATGTAGGACGTATTCGATGGCGCCTAGAGGTGACCTGGCTGTTCACGACTGGAATTATGGTGGTGTTCCACTCACATGTTCCAAGTGGGAGGTATTACTGCACTAGTAGAAAAAAGGCCTTTAGTCCTAGTTCATAAGGGCCTTTAGTCCCGGTTCTGGAACCGGGACAAAAGGGTCGTTACTAAAGCCTCCCCCTTTAGTCCCGGTTTTTACACGAACCGGGACTAAAGAACGTCCACGTGGCCGCTGCCAGGAGGTCCACCTTTAGTCCCGATTGGTAAGACCAACCGGTACTAAAGGAAATTTTATGATTATTTTGGATTTTTTTTTATTTTTAAATTTCTGAATTATTTTAACCTCTAACCTCTAATCACCTCTCCCTCATCGCTGCTCAATTTAACCTCTAATCTCTAATCACCCTCATCATTTCAAATCATCTAACTTCCCGGACGGTCACCCATCCTCTCACTACTCCAGCCTGAGCATGCTTAACTTCCAGGTTCTATTCTCCCTCGTTTCCAAGTCTGCACTTGTTGTTTTCCTGACAATAGTAAGATGTCAATCCTATTAACCCTCAGGAATTTTGCTTGAGCATGAAATCACACATTTCACTGTTTGAGTTTGAAACTATTATTCTAAAAACAATAATTATTTAGTAACACTAATATTTCTTGAATAAGTAGTTTGACCACAATTTGACCATAATTTGACCATAGTTTGACCATAGTTTGACCAGATTTGACCAAAATTCAAAAAAACTTAAATAATTATTTAGTAACACTAATATTTATTGAATAAGTAGTTTGAAAGTTGTTTGACCATAGTTTGACCACAGTTTGTCCACAGTTTGACCAGATTTGACCAAAATTCAAAAAAACTGAAATAATTATTTAGTAACACTAATATTCTTGAATAATTATTTAGTGACACTAATACTTCTTGAATAGGTAGTTTGACCAGATTTAACAAAAAATAAAAAAAATAAAAAAACTGAAATTTGAGCATAACTTTTTTTCCTTTTAGAATTTGAGGATTCGAAAAATTTGCAAACTGGCCGTAGGCGCTGAAAATCGGATGCGGATTTTTGTTCTGAACATTTTGATATATTATACGTTTTTTCTAACATAGTATGCAAAAGTTATAGCCGTTTTACATTTTCCCTACACTTTTTGCAAAACATGTCTAAATTTAAGTTTTTAAATGTTCCTAACTAGTAGATGTAGTAACATAAGTACATCTCGAAGGATTTTAATTTTTGAAGTTTTTATCATTTTCTTTTGCTTTTTACAAAACTGAAAAGGCGATGGGGGGGGGGGTAGAGTTTGAAAATGGGACCTTTAGTACCGGTTCGTGCCACGAACCGGTACTAATGCCTCAAACCCCATTAGTACCGGTTCGTGGCACGAATCGGTACTAAAGGTTAGACCCATTGATCCCGGTTCGTCCCACTAACCGGGACCAATGGTAGTGGGCCAGGAGCGAGGCCCATTGGTCCCGGGGCCCACGGGGCTCACGAACCGGGTCCAATGCCACCATGGGTCCTGGTTCTGGACTGAACCGGGACTAATGGGCTGACCCGGCCTGGACCTTTGCCCCCTTTTCTACTAGTGTTGGATAATGCACGGCGATGATCAACTCCAAAGAAAGAGAGGGGAATTTGGGAGATCTGCTGAAATCAAATTTGGACCTGCCTGTGCTTGAACAACTTTTTTCTATGAAGTTGGTACTATCATGAAAGAACTATCTTCTGATAAGTGACCTGGGCCATATGTTTTTAACACCAATTTCATTAAACATTATTGGGATATCATTGCTCAAGACCTTTATGCTCTCATTGAGGATTTCTCTAAGGGGTCAATTAGGTTGCAGAGCATTAATATTTCCTATATCACTCTCATCCCAAAGAAAGACTGCCCAGTTTCTGCCAATGATTATAGGCCCATCTCCTTATTGAACTGCTCAATTAAAGTCATAACCAGGCTCTTGGAAAACAGACTGCAGAAGATCATTCTGAAGCTGGTGCATACTAACCAGTATGGATTTCTAAGTCAAGGCCCATTCAAGACTGCTTAGCCTGGGCATATGAATTTATTCATAAATTTACTCGTCCAAAAAGTAGCTTATCATCAAAAAATTGACTTTGAAAAGGTTTTTGCCTTAATTGAGCATGGCACTATTCTAGAGATCCTAAAAGCAAGAGGTTTTGGGGAGAAGTGGCTTTTGTGGATGGATATGATCTTCAAGTCTGGGTACTCCGCTGTGTTATTGAATGGTGTTCCTGGCAAGCAGTTCCTCTGCAAGAGAGGTGTTAGGCAAAGGGGATCTGCTCTCTCCATTATTATTTGTGCTTGCAACTGACACCCCGCATTCAATCTTAATGAAGCCATGCATGTAGATCTTATCAAAGCCGCTCTTTAGAGTCACCCCTGCTCTGTTTTTCCTGTAATACAATATGATGATGACACTGTTTTGATAATGCCTACATGTAAAACTTAGATCCAACAACTCAAGAACCTCCTAATGCACTGTATATTTGAGGTATGTAGGGGATAATATATGCGCAGCTGCAAAAGAAAGGTAGGCTGTTTTACGGGATCTATTCGGCACTTTTTACGGGATCTATACTGCAAATTTAGAGGTTTGACCCATTATAGCGCATCTGATACAGATGCTCTTAAATGAGCACACTTGTGATGTTCGACACCAAAACTGACTTGTGTTAGTTTGTCTTGCCTTTTTTTAAGAGAATACAAACTTCAATGCTCACCTACATGGACATACACTCAACAGTATCAACACACGCATGCACACACGCACACCCCCTATGAGCACCTCTGAGATACTGAGTCAGCACAACATCTTCATATTGACGAAGTTGACACAGACACCTTCATAGTTGACAGGAATGTCACCTCCCACTGAATGCACATCATCGAAAGGCCTGAATTAAATCGAGAAAAGCGCGACCACCGGTGCCAAGTCTAGGACTTGAACCATGTTGGTTTGGTTCCACCATAAGAAGCTAACCATCCCAGCTATGCTCCGTTCATGATTGTTTTAGGCACTTAGGAAAGCATTAAGCGATCTGATGCAATTTATTTTAGGACGCAGCGCGGCTGCACGATGTGACATCGAGCAAACAAGAATGAGCTGATTAATTAACTAATTAAGGCATCCCAGTTTAAATAAACTCGTGTACCTCTCAAAGAGAACTACAACAGACGGAATACTTCTCTTGCGGCTGGAGAGGTTTTATTCCAAAATTATATAGTTACAATCGAGAGGCGGGATCTGCTCAATACATGCTCTTTCCACTATTTTGACCATGTAAGAGAACTTTAACACAAAATAAACTCCTCAAAGAATTTATTTCACGATCTGACCTTATTCATAACGGCACGGCTTGTGGCGTTTCTGCTCTATTTAGAAACGCCAAAACAGCCTACGTTGCTCCCCTTTTAGATAAGTGGCAAAATGGGAACATGCCGCTGGAAATGCCACACACACTGGTGCTTCGTATTGGGGCTGCAACGCCACACACTATTCTAAAATTATTTAGTTACAATCAAGAGGTGGGACATTCTCAATGCAAGGGGCCCGTTATTCAGTCAAACCGCATTACTACACTTAGGTACGGCTATACCGTGTCAACTGATCTGCTACTCAATTTTGAACGCGGTGAAACTTCTGTGGAACAAACTCCCAGTCGGTGTTACATCGCTTGAACTGCAGTATGTTTTGTGCCAGAGGGTGATCATTCAACGCCTATATGGCCCGGGCGCCGGTTTGACACACACCGAGGTCAGGCAGAGGTAGGATCCCTGGGTTGTTCATGCCCGGTCAATAAAATAAGCAAACTTTCACATGACTCCTAGGTAAGCAGCCGACCCGACACGAGGTGTTCGGGACTGCCAAAAAACACGCTCAAAAACTATTGAAGCGAATTTCCAGACACGCTCCAATCCTAGTTTACAAGTGAACCGTGATATTCCTCATCTTGGGTCTACTAATACTTAGAACTGATTTTAGACTGGTCGTATGCTGTTGCAAGTTTGAGGAGATGAGAGTATGGTGGTGTTTGTTTTTCTAGTCCTAGGACTTTTTCTAGTTCCTGGGACTTTTTGAAAAAGACTCTCAACGAGGTGCTTCTAAGGACTTTTAGCAAAAAGTAGCAAAAAAGTTCCATCCTGTTTGGTTTGCTAGGGACTTTTTCTAGTCCCTACACCAAAAAGTCCCTGGAAACAAACACCCCCTATATATGGCACTATCACTACAACATCATTGATATTTCTTTCTTTAAATAGCTTTTGATCATCTGCAATAAATATCGCATCAACTCATTAGGCTGGTTGTACTGGGAGTATCATATAGTATCATGCATGCCAACTAAGCAATTTTGATGAGGTGGCATAGAATTAAATAAAGAAAGAGAGCTTTCAGTATCATATCATGATACCGTATCATATTAAATGATGTGCTACTTTGTGTCATGTATGGCAATAAATATAGTCATGTATGATACCAACATATGATACCATGCATTATGGATATAGTATCATACACTAGTATCATATGCATGATACTAGTATATGATACTCCCCATTACAACCAGCCTTAAAAAAATGTTCCGCGACTTTATGTTGACTAAGGGTACACGGACATTAATTGTACCACAACTGTATATGTTTTTGTAGCCGAAGTACGGAAATCTAAATGTATTTTGTTTTTCTGGAATATACATAAGCAATGCGTATCATATATTCATACAAGAAGAAGGGGTGGTAGAAGCACACATCCACCAGTTTTACAAACACAACTACTCACGGTTCATCAGCGTGTACAACCTTTGGAAGACTACCGTCATGTCCTCCCTAAACTTACTTACCGTTTCCCATTCCCGGCCTCGCTATATGATCATCCTGATTACAGTTTGCCCTCATGGAGGGGCGTTCTCAAAAACAACATCGTTGCTAGGTTTCCAGAGTTTCCACAAGAACAGGGTCACCAACGTTTGCAGGTACTTCCAGAGATTTGGCGACCGGGAGAGCGAAGTGCACGACGCCAACAGTCGATCATCCAATTTCAGCGCTCATTCAGAGTGCCCCCAAGCCGCCAGAACATCAAACGATTGCGATCCAAGAATGACACACACCAAGGGGATAAGGCAGCTGCGGCATGGTCGTGATAGGTAGGACGATGCGTACCAGATGCAAGCACACCTGGGAAGGGGCGGGAGCTGGCAATGTGGCCATCACGGCACGAAAGGATGAAGAGGTGACCATGAGGGGTACCCTAGAGTTTCTCTTCCGAGAGAGCCGAGATTTACAATCAGATTGGGAATTATTTTTAGTTTTTAGATATCAGGGATTAGATGTGTTAGAGTTATATTAGTGATGACCTTTGGTCTTTTACATTCTAGTCTGCTAGCATCCTCTTGTACTCATATATATATGTTGGCTTTGGCCTTTCAGTAATATTAAGTTCTTCTCTCAACATGGTCGCTCTCGTCCTCGTACTCATTGCGGCTACTGCAACAAGGATGGTCACCTTGAGTTCGAGTGCATCGAGAAGAAACGTGATATGTGTAATAGGGAGCGCAATTCTTCTTCTGGGACCCGTGCTTCTTGCTCGACGTCGTCTACTGTCTCCTTCACCGAGCAGGATATTGTGAAGCTTAAGCGTCTACTTGCTGCTTCATGTTCTTCAACAGGTATTGCAGGTTCTGGATTCCGGAGCTTCATTTCATATGTCTTCTGATTCTTCTGTCTTGCCCTCTCTTAAATCTCTCGATTTTCCTATTAATGTTCTTACTGTTGATGGTAGTCCTCTCCCTGTTGCTGGTGCACTCTTCCCACTTCTTCCTTTTATGTTCCAGATGTTTCTCATGTTCCTCGCCTTACCATGAACCTATTTTCCGCAAGTCAGCTTACTGATTCTGGTTGTCGTGTCATTCTTGACGTTGATTCTTGCACTATTCAGGATCGTCACACGCATGCTCTAGTTTGGGTTGGCCCTCGCCGCCATGATACTCGGGGGCTTTGGGAGTTAGACTAGCTTCATGTTCCTTCCGCTGCCACCACACTTGCCAGTCCATCTGCCTTCGTCACTTCAGCTACCAGCTCCTTTCAGCAATGACATCATCGACTTGGTCACCTTTGTGGTTCTCGACTATCGTATTTAGTTCATCGTGGTCTTCTGGGGCCTATCTCAGGAGATGTCTCTTTACAGTGTCAGGGTTGTAGGCTGGGTAAACAGGTTCAGTTACCTTATTCTACTAGCGAGTTAGTGTCTCATCGACCTTTTGATTTGGTACATTCTGATGTGTGGGGTCCGGCACCCTTTGCTTCCAAAGGGGGTCACCGATATTATATTATTTTTATAGATGATTTCTCTCGTTACACTTGGCTTTATTTTATGTCCTCTTGTAGTGAGGTTCTCTCTACTTATAAGCGTTTTACTGCCATGGTTCACACTCAGTTCTCTACCCCTATTCGTGTGTTCCGTGCTGATTCTGCTGGCGAGTATATCTCCAAAATATTGTGTGGTTTTCTTGCTGAGCAAGGTACTATTTCTCAATTCTCTTGTCCTGGTGCTCATGCTCAAAATGGCGTGGCTGAGCGGAAACATGGCCACCTTCTTGAGACAACTCGTGCAATGATGATTGCCGCCTCTCTTCCGCCTCATTGCTGGGACGAGGCTATCCCCACTGCCACATATCTCATAAACATTCAACCCTCATCTGCTCTACAGGGTGGTATTCCTCTAGAACCTCTTTCTGATCGTTCTCTTGACTATTCGGCGCTTCGGCTTTTTGGTTGTGTTTGCTATGTTCTCCTTGCCCCTCGAGAACGCACCAAACTTACCGCTCAGTCTGTCAAGTGTGTTTTTCTAGGCTACAGTAATGAGCATAAGGGTTATCGATGTTGGGATCCGGTTGGTCGTCGAATGCGTATTTCTTGGGACGTGACTTTTGATGAGCCTCATCCATTCTACCCACGATCATCTTCCTCAACTTTTTCTGTAGAGGATAACTCTTTTCTCATGTTTCCTGATGCACCTCTCTCTGTGCTTCGTATTTCTACTACTCCTTCTCGCCCCACTATTACAGATCCGACGCGATCATCTCCTACGGTTTCTTCTCCTTCCTTGCTACATGACTCCCCACCTTCATCACAAATGTCATCCCCATCTTCATCACCTCCGATGTCATCCCCATCTTCATCACCTCCAATGGTTTCTTCTCATCCTACTTTTCTTTTTCATTATACTCGTCGTCCACGTGTGGTGGATGAATCTACTGATGTGCCATCTACTTCTAGTGCGCCATCTTTCTCATCCCAGCCGACATATGGTCTTCGGGCTCGACCTTGCCCTCAACCTGACCGTTATTCTCCTAGTCGGTATGGTCTTTCAGATATTGTCGAGCCTACCTCTTATAGTGATGCTTTTGTTCATCCTGAATGGCAGCTTGCAATGGGAGAGGAGATTGCTGCACTTCAGCGCACTGGCACGTGGGATCTGGTTTCTCTTCCTCCCCATGTTCGTCCGATCACCTATAAGTGGGTCTACAAGATTAAGACTCGCTCTGACGGTTCCCTTGAGCGTTATAAAGCTCGTCTTGTGGCTCGTGGCTTTCAGCTGGAGCATGGTTGTGATTAAGATGAGACATTTGCTCCTGTGGCCCATATGACCACTGTCCGCACACTTCTTGATGTGGCATCTGTTCGCCATTGGTCTGTGACTCAACTTGATGTTAAGAATGCATTTCTTAATGGTGAGTTACGTGTGGAGGTTTATATGCAGCCACCTCCTGGGTATTCAGTTCCTGATGGCCTGGTTTGTCGTCTTCGTCGCTCTCTCTATGGCCTTACCCCCGCGCTTGGTTTGAGTGTTTTGCCTCTGTGGTCACTGCAACTGGGTTTTCACCCAATGCTCATGATCCAGCGTTGTTTGTTCATCTTTCTGCTCATGGTCGCACTCTCCTTCTTCTATATGTTGATGACATGATCATCACTGGCGACGATTCTGAGTACATTGCCTTTGTCAAGGCCCGTCTCAGTGAGCAGTTCCTTATGTCTGATCTTGGTCCTCTTTGTTACTTTCTTGGGATTGAGGTTTCCTCCACCTCTGATGGCTTTTTTATTTCCCAAGAAAAAGTATATCCAAGATCTTCTTACTCGTGCGGCTCCTAGTGACGAGCGCACTGCTGAGACTCCTATGGAGCTCAATGTTCACCTTCATGCTTCTGATGGTGAGCCCTTGTCTGATCCGACACGTTACCGTCATCTTGTCGGGAGTCTTGTCTATCTTGCTCTCACTCGTCCAGATATCTCTTATCATGTCCATACTCTGACTCAGTTTGTTTCTGCTCCCACTTCTGTTCACATAGTCACCTTTCTCTTGTTCTACGATATCTTCATGGCACGATTTCTCATCGTCTTTTTTTCCCGTTCCAGCTCATTACAGCTCCAGGCCTATTCAGATGCTACGTGGGCTAGTGATCCTATGGATCGCCGTTCACTTTTCTACCTACTGTGTTTTTCTTGGTGGTTCTCTCATTGCCTGGAAGACGAAAAAACAGACTGCAGTTTCCCGTTCAAGTGCAGAAGCCGAATTGCGCGCTATGGCTCTTCTGATGGCAGAGGTGACTTGGTTAGGATGGATACTTGAGGATTTTGGTGTTTCTGTTACTACACTACCACCCTCTTGTCAGACAGCACAGGTGCTATCAGTATTGCGCGGGATCCTGTGAAGCATGAGCTTACCAAGCATATTTTTGTCGATGCTTCTTATGTGCCCGCTGCTGTGCAGGATCATGTTATTGCTCTTCAGTATGTGCCTTCGGAGTTACAACTAGCAGACTTCTTCACGAAGGCCCAGACTAGAGCGCAACATGGATTTCACCTCTCCAAACTCAGTGTTCTGAATCCACCATGAGTTTGATGGGGGGTGTTAGAGTAATATTAGTGATGACCTTTGGTCTTTTACATTCTAGTCTCTTGACATCCTCTTGTACTCATATATATGTTGTCTTTGGCCTCTCAATAATATTAAGTTGTTCTTCTCTCAACAAGATGATGTGAAATGAAAAGGACAAAATTGTTGTTTTAAATCAAGGGCGGGATTTAGGGACACTAGTAGAAAACAGGGCTTTGGTTGGGCCAGAAAAGAGCATTAATCCCGGTTGCATTACGAACCGGGACTAATGTGAGCATTAGTCCCGGTTCAAGTGGCTAGTACACCGTACATGCATTAATCCCGGTTCAAATGGGACCTTTAGTCCCGGTTGGTGCCACGAACCGGGACTAAAGGGTGTGATGCCCATTAGTACCAGTTCGTGGGACCAACCGGTACTAATGGGGTTTGAGGCATTAGTATTGGTTCGTGGCACGAATCGGTACTAAAGGTCACATTTTCGAACTCTACACCCCCCCCCCCCCCACGGTGGGTCACCTTTTCAGTTATGTAAAAAGAAAAAGAAAATTATAAAAACTTCAAAAATTAAAATCCTTCAAGATGTACTTATGCTACTACATGTACTAGTTAGGAAAATTTAAAAACTTAAATTTGGACATGATTTGCAAAAAGTGTAGGGAAAATGTAAAACGCCTATAACTTT
>NC_057795.1:39999976-40005926 GCF_018294505.1 Triticum aestivum
GTTCAAGTGCAGAAGCCGAATTGCGCGCTATGGCTCTTCTGACGGCAGAGGTGACTTGGTTAGGATGGATACTTGAGGATTTTGGTGTTTCTGTTACTACACTACCACCCTCTTGTCAGGCAGCACAGGTGCTATCAGTATTGCGCGGGATCCTGTGAAGCATGAGCTTACCAAGCATATTTTTGTCGATGCTTCTTATGTGCGCGCTGCTGTGCAGGATCATGTTATTGCTCTTCAGTATGTGCCTTCGGAGTTACAACTAGCAGACTTCTTCACGAAGGCCCAGACTAGAGCGCAACATGGATTTCACCTCTCCAAACTCAGTGTTCTGAATCCACCATGAGTTTGATGGGGGGTGTTAGAGTAATATTAGTGATGACCTTTGGTCTTTTACATTCTAGTCTCTTGACATCCTCTTGTACTCATATATATGTTGTCTTTGGCCTCTCAATAATATTAAGTTGTTCTTCTCTCAACAAGATGATGTGAAATGAAAAGGACAAAATTGTTGTTTTAAATCAAGGGCGGGATTTAGGGACACTAGTAGAAAACAGGGCTTTGGTTGGGCCAGAAAAGAGCATTAATCCCGGTTGCATTACGAACCAGGACTAATGTGAGCATTAGTCCCGGTTCAAGTGGCTAGTACACCGTACATGCATTAATCCCGGTTCAAATGGGACCTTTAGTCCCGGTTGGTGCCACGAACCGGGACTAAAGGGTGTGATGCCCATTAGTACCAGTTCGTGGGACCAACCGGTACTAATGGGGTTTGAGGCATTAGTATTGGTTCGTGGCACGAATCGGTACTAAAGGTCACATTTTCGAACTCTACCCCCCCCCCCCCACGGTGGGTCACCTTTTCAGTTATGTAAAAAGAAAAAGAAAATTATAAAAACTTCAAAAATTAAAATCCTTCAAGATGTACTTATGCTACTACATGTACTAGTTAGGAAAATTTAAAAACTTAAATTTGGACATGATTTGCAAAAAGTGTAGGGAAAATGTAAAACGCCTATAACTTTTGCATACGATGTCAGAAAAAAACGTATAATATATCAAAATGTTCAACACGAAAATCCGCATCCGATTTTGACCACCTACACTAGTAGAAAAGGGGGCAATGGTCCAGGTCGGGTCAGCCCATTAGTCCCGGTTCAATGCAGAACCGGGACCAATGGGGGCATTGGACCCGGTTCGTGAGCCCCGGGGGCCGGCCGGGCCACGTGGGCCATTGGTCCCGGTTCGTCTGGACCTTTTGGTCCCGGTTGGTGGGACGAACCGGGACCAATGTGCCTTGCTCCTGGCCCACCACCATTGGTCCCAGTTGGTGGCATGAACCGGGACCAAAGGCTTTCCTTTCGTCCCGGTTCAAGCCACGAACTGGGACCAATTAATTGCCTATATATACCCCTCGCCCGCGAGAAGAGCACTCTCACTGCTCTGTTTTTCGTGGCCGGCGAGGAGAGAGCTTTGTGGTGCTCTAGCTCACCTCCTATGCACACGAGGTGTTCGATGGAATGCCAGAGGCACACTACTTAAGCTTTCTCCTCTCCAAGCTCGACCTCCAAGCTCCGTTTTCCTCAATATTTGTCTAGGTTTAGTGGTCCGTCACGTCCCATCCCCGTCTTCACCGCCGTCGATCGCCCGCGCCGATCTCGTCGCCGGCACCACCGTGGTGAGCCTCTTGTTCTTATCTTCTTTCTGAAAGGAAAAAAAATTCTTACTTGTATGTTTATATAGATATTTGTATAATTTTCTTACTTTTATTATTGCATCTTATATAGTGCGATGGTTTTGGTATCCGCCCCCATCGGTCCTCGTCCTGTCTATGATTCGGATGTGGTATATATTATCTTTTCATAACTATTGGTTCATCTATTGTTTATGACAATTATGCCGACCAACGTGACATAGATTTTATTTATCTAGGAGGTCGTTGAACTGGAAATTCCAACCGACCCTATTGTCGAGAGGTTAAATTTAGTTGAAGAAGAAAACAATTTCTTGAAGGAGAAAATTAGAAAAAGTGAGGAGGAGAAGATGATATTGGAGTTGCATGTTGCGGATGTCGTGGATGATCACAAGATCAAGACGGATGCAATGCGCTTGAAGATTAGAAAGATTAGAAAATATGCCATTCATACCGAGGCTTGGTATCATTATGCCATTGGATCAGTTGTTACATTGGTTGCGATTATGATCGTATTTGTTTTCGCATTGAAATGTTTTACATAGTTTCAATGTATGGTTTAATTAATTTAGATGCTTTGCAGAGCTTTATGTTGTTAGATGATAACTATGTATGTACTTTGGTTTTAATGTGATGATGAACTTCTATTAATTTGGTCACTTAATTATCTATTCATGATGTTCTGTAATGATTTTTGACACACTTAATTATATATAATGCACGCAGATGAACCGGCAATGGATGTACGGTTCAAGACACACCTCCGAGTACATTAAGGGCGTGCATGAATTTCTCGAAGTGGCTGAGGCAAACCAGCATAATGGTTTTATGTGTTGTCCATGCCCTATATCTGGGAATACAAAGTCTTACTCTGACCGGAAAATCCTTCAAACCCACCTGCTTTACAAGGGTTTCATGCCACACTATAATGTTTGGACGAGGCACAAAGAAATAGGAGTTATGATGGAAGACGGCGAAGAAGAAAAGTACGATGACAACTATGTGCCCCCTGAATACGGTGATGCTACTGAATATTAAGAGGAACCAGACGATGTGCACGATGATGCTGCAACAGGCGAAGCTGCTGAAGATCAAGAGGAACCAGACGATGTGCCCGATGATGATGATCTCCGCCGGGTCATTGTCGATGCAAGGACGCAATGCGAAAGTCAAAAGGAGAAGCTGAATTCGATCGCATGTTAGAGGACCACAAAAAAGGGATGTACCGCAATTGCGAAGATGGCAACACAAAGCTCGGTACCATACTGGAATTGCTGCAGTGGAAGGCAGAGAATGATGTGCCTGACAAAGGATTTGAGAAGCTACTAAAAATATTGAAGAAGAAGCTTCCAAAGGATAACAAATTGCCCGACAGTACATACGCAGCAAAGAAGGTCGTATGCCCTCTAGGATTGGAGGTGCAGAAGATACATGCATGCCTTAATGACTGCATCCTCTACCGCGGTGCGTACAAGGATCTGAACGCATGCCCGGTATGTGGTGCATTACGGTATAAGATCAGACGAGATGACCCTGGTGATGTTGACGGCGAGCCCCCCAGAAAGAGGGTTCCTGCGAAGGTAATGTGGTATGCTCCTATAATACCACGGTTGAAACGTCTGTTCAGAAACGGAGAGCATGCCAAGTTGATGCGATGGCACAGTGAGAACCGTAAGAAAGAGGGAAGTTGAGAGCACCCGCTGACGGGTCGCAGTGGAGAAAAATCGAGAGAAAGTACTGGGATGAGTTTGCAAGTGACCCAAGGAACATATGGTTTGCTTTAAGTGCGGATGGCATTAATTCTTTCAGGGAGCGGAGCAGCAATCACAGCACCTGGCCCGTGACTCTATGTATGTATAACCTTCCTCCTTGGATGTGCATGAAGCGGAAGTTCATTATGATGCCAGTTCTCATCCAAGGCCCTAAGCAACCCGGCAATGACATTGATGTGTACCTAAGGCCATTAGTTGAAGAACTTTTACAGCTGGAATGGAAATGGTGTACGTACGTGGGATGAGCACAAACAGGAGGAATTTCACCTAAAGGCGTTGTTGTTCGTGACCATCAATGATTGGCCCGCTCTCAGTAACCTTTCAGGACAGACAAACAAGGGATACCACGCATGCATGCACTGTTTACTTGACACCGATAGTATATACCTGGCAAGCTGCAGGAAGAATGTGTACCTGGGCCATCGTCGATTTCTTCCGACCAACCATCAATGTTGAAAGAAAGGCAAGCATTTCAAAGGCGAGGCAGATCACAGGAGGAAGCCCGCCATGCGTACCGGTGATCACGTACTTGCTATGGTCAATGATTTACACGTAATCTTTGGAAATGGTCCCGGCGGACTAGATGTTCCGAGTGACGCTGGGGGACACGCACCCATGTAGAAGAAGAAATCTATATTTTGGGACCTACCCTACTGGAAAGACCTAGAGGTCCGCTCTTCGATCAACATGATGCACGTGACGAAGAACCTTTGCGTGAACCTGCTAGGGTTCTTGGGCGTGTATGGGAAGACAAAAGATACAGCTGAGGCACGGGAGGACCTGCAACGTTTGCACGAAAAAGACGGCATGCCTCCAAAGCAGTATGAAGGTCCTGCTGGCTATGCTCTTACCGAAGAAGAGAAGGAAATCTTCTTTGAATGCCTGCTTAGTATGAAGGTCCCGACTGGCTTCTCGTCAAATATAAAAGGAATAATAAATATGTCAGAGAAAAAGTTCCAGAACCTAAAGTCTCATGACTGCCACGTGATTATGACGCAACTGCTTCCGGTTGCATTGAGGGGGCTTCTACCGGAAAATGTCCGATTAGCCATTGTGAAGCTATGTGCATTCCTCAATGCAATCTCTCAAAAGGTGATCGATCTAGAAATCATACCAAGGCTAAGGAGTGATGTGGTGCAATGTCTTGTCAGTTTCGAGCTGGTGTTCCCACCATCCTTCTTCAATATCATGACGCACATCGTAGTTCATATAGTTGACGAGATTGTCATTCTGGGCCCCGTATTTCTACACAATATGTACCCCTTTGAGAGGTTCATGGGAGTCCTAAAGAAATATGTCTGTAACCACGCTAGGCCAGAAGGAAGCATCTCCATGGGCCATCAAACAGAGGATGTCATCGGGTTTTGTGCCGACTTCATTCCTGGCCTTAAGAAGATAGGTCTCCCTCAATCGCGGTATGAGGGGAGACTTACTGGAAAAGGCACGCTTGGAAGGGACTCAATAATATGTAGGGACATATATTCTTGGTCTCAAGCACGCTACACAGTTCTACAGAACTCTACCTTGGTGACCCCGTATGTCGATGAACACAAGAACAGTCTGTGCTCCAAACACCCGGAGCAGTGCGACGACTGGATTACATGTGAACACATCAGGACTTTTAGCAGTTGGTTGGAAGCACGTCTCAGAGGTGACAACACTGTTTGTGATGAGTTGTACTTGTTGTCCAAGGGACCATCTTCGACTGTTACGATTTGGAAAGGAT
The DNA here is from genome assembly GCF_018294505.1 of Triticum aestivum. NCBI lineage: Eukaryota > Viridiplantae > Streptophyta > Magnoliopsida > Poales > Poaceae > Triticum > Triticum aestivum. The sequence goes on from NC_057795.1 coordinate 40,005,165, forward strand.
ACGAGATAAATGGGAATACATTTTACACGATTAAACAAGATCAAAAGAGCACCAACCAAAACAGCAGTGTCCGCTTTGATGCAACAACTGAGAGGGGAAATGACACATATTATGGTTACATAGTGGACATATGGGAACTTGACTACGGACATGATTTTAAGGTCCCTTTGTTTAAGTGCAAATGGGTCAATATGTCAGGAGGCGTGGTATAGGTAGACCCACAGTACGGAATGACAACAGTGGATCTGAAAAATCTTGGGTACACTGACGAACCGTTCGTCCTAGACAATGATGTGGCACAGGTTATCTATGTGAAGGACATGTCTACCAGACCGAGAAAAAGAAAAGATAAGGAAGCGAATACATCATACGATGAGCCAAAGCGCCACATAGTTCTTTCAGGAAAAAGGGACATCGTGGGAGTGGAGGGCAAGACAGACATGTCTGAAGATTATGAGAAGTTTCATGAAATTCCTCCCTTCAAAGTCAAGGCTGACCCCAGCATCCTGATAAGCGATGAAGATTATCCATGGTTACGGCGCAATAAGCAAATGACACAAGCGAAGAAAAAGTGAAGACTTTCTCCCGCAACTATTATAATGATACCATGCCAACTTTGTAACACACGAGTATGATACCATTGTCCGTTTTGTACATGCACATGCTATATATGTGGGTGAATTTATGATACCATGCCAACTTTCAACTTTTTCATAGTTCATTTGAAATAAAGCAAGAAAGAAAACAAAAAAACAAAAAAAA
>NC_057795.1:40006075-40006848 GCF_018294505.1 Triticum aestivum
ACAAAACAAAAAAACAAAAAAGTGTTTTCAAATTTGAAAACTAATGGCACTAACAGAAAGTTTATAATTTTTCTAAAACTAAAAGCAAAAAAGAATTAAAAATTAAAGCAAAAAAATGCAGAAAACAAAACTAAAAAACTGGAAAATAATTAAAAATAGCAACAATAAGTATTTTGTTGTAAGTAGAAACAAAATAAAATAAATAAAGCAAGAAAGAAAACAAAAAAATGCCTCCTGCTGGGCCCCCACGGCCTGAATACGACTAGAAACCCTACCATGGGCCAGGATTCAGGCCCACAGTAGACCCAGAAGGCCCATCAGGCAAAGCAGTTGCAATTAGGCCCGCAAGCCTATGGTGGAGAGAAGCTCGAGAGGGGTGCTGTAGTGGGGCTTATAAACCACTGCGCGCCCCTCTCAACTAGCGAGGTGGGACTAAACTTTGGCCCCGACGCGGGCAACACAGGGTCCTTTGGTCCCGGTTGGTGGCACCAACCGGGACTAAAGGGGGGCATTAGTCCCGGTTGGTGCCACCAACCGGGACCAAAGGTCGCCGCTTCCCGCCCTTTGGGCTGCTGAAAAGAGGCCTTTGGTCCCGGTTGTTGGTACCAACCGGGACTAAAGGGGGCATTAGTCCCGGTTGGCCTCACGAACCGGGACTAATGCCCTTGATATATATACAGCACTTAGGAAAATTTGACGAACACATCGCCAGTTGCCCCCGGCCCGCCCGACGACGCCGAGCTCATCGACGCTGCCAGGCTGCCCAGATCGAC